>NC_053498.1:10951579-11074079 GCF_905171775.1 Rana temporaria
GTAAGGGGGTTTGGGGGGTTCTGCTATGGGCTCTGATGTGGACCCTGATGTAAGGGGGACTTCGGTGTAAGAGTGGACCCTGATGTAAGGGGGTTTGGGGGCTCTGCTAGGGGCTCTGATGGGAACCCTGATGTAAGGGGGACTTTGGTGTAAGAGTGGACCCCGATGTAAGGGGGTTGGGGGGCTTTGCTAGGGGCTCTGATGGGAACCCTGATGTAAGGGGGACTTTGGTGTAAGAGTGGACCCTGATGTAAGGGGGTTGGGGGGCTTTGCTAGGGGCTCTGATGGGAACCCTGATGTAAGGGGGACTTTAGTGTAAGAGTGGACCCCGATGTAAGGGGGTTTGGGGGCTCTGCTAGGGGCTCTGATGGGAACCCTGATGTAAGGGGGACTTTGGTGTAAGAGTGGACCCCGATGTAAGGGGGTTGGGGGGCTTTGCTAGGGGCTCTGATGGGAACCCTGATGTAAGGGGGACTTTGGTGTAAGAGTGGACCCCGATGTAAGGGGGTTGGGGGGGCTCTGCTAGGGGCTCTGTTGGGAACCCTGATGTAAGGGGGACTTTGGTGTAAGAGTGGACCCTGATGTAAGGGGGTTGGGGGGGCTCTGCTAGGGGCTCTGTTGGGAACCCTGATGTAAGGGGGACTTTGGTGTAAGAGTGGACCCTGATCTAAGGGGGTTGGGGGGCTCTGCTAGGGGCTCTGTTGGGAACCCTGATGTAAGGGGGACTTCGGTGTAAGAGTGGACCCTGATGTAAGGGGGTTGGGGGGGCTCTGCTAGGGGCTCTGTTGGGAACCCTGATGTAAGGGGGACTTTGGTGTAAGAGTGGACCCTGATGTAAGGGGGTTGGGGGGGCTCTTCTATGGGCTCTGATGTGGACCCTGATGTTAGGAGGGACTTGGAAAACACGTTTATTCTCTGCTGTTTTATATCATATCATGCTAAATACAAAAAAAAAAAAAGTAAAACTTGTTAGTTCATTTACAGTAAATTTGAGGTGTTCATTAAAAAAAAAAAAACATTTTTATTTGGCCCACAAATATTTGTAAATGTTATGATGTGGCCCTTTTACTGGAATGTGATCCACGCCTTAGACCAGGTCTCCAAAATTTCTGAACAAAGGGCCAGTTTTTAGACCTTGAGGGGGCCGGACTGTGTCAGTGGGAGGAATAGTGCCCCATCATTGGTGTCAGTGGGAGGAATAGTGCCCCATCATTGGTGTCAGTGGGAGGAATAGTGCCCCATCATTGGTGTCAGTGGGAGGAATAGTGCCCCATCACTGGTGTCAGTGGGAGGAATAGTGCCCATCATTGGTGTCAGTGGAAGGAATAGTGCCCATCATTGGTGTCAGTGGGAGGAATAGTGCCCATCATTGGTGTCAGTGGGAGGAATAGTGTCCCATCATTGGTGTCAGTGGGAGGAATAGTGCCCCATCATTGGTGTCAGTGGGAGGAATAGTGCCCCATCATTGGTGTCAGTGGGAGGAATAGTGCCCCATCATTGGTGTCAGTGGGAGGAATAGTGCCCCATCACTGGTGTCAGTGGGAGGAATAGTGCCCATCATTGGTGTCAGTGGAAGGAATAGTGCCCATCATTGGTGTCAGTGGGAGGAATAGTGCCCATCATTGGTGTCAGTGGAAGGAATAGCGCCCCATCATTGGTGTCAATCGGAAGAATAGTGCCCAATTGTTGGGGGTCAGTGGTAAGATTTGTGTCCTATTGTTGGTGTAGAAGGTATAGTTCCTTGTATCAGTGGGAGGAATAGTAACCCAAGGGCCTGATAAATGCAAGCTATGGGCCACATCCGGCCCCCCGGGCCGCAGATTTGAGACCACTGCCTTAGACCACTGTTGGTCCAGGAACAGGTTCACTGTATAGGGAAGTCCTGTGCGTCAAAATTAAGTTGTCCCTGAATTATTCATGTGATCATTTTATTTTTATTTTTTTATGTCCTAGATCACCCTAATCAATATTTTATGAACGTTTCTTGAGGCTGCATATAGTTTGGGTAAGTTTAGAGATCATCTCTGTTTTCCTTTTGAAAAAAATAAATGTATCTGTTACTAATATTACAAAACTGATGTGATCGTAAAATAACATTTATTGGCAATTTTATTTATGAATGTGGAACTTGCTTATATAATGAGCAATGATGTCTGCCCTCTTCTACCATTAAAAATAAAACAATACATACGAAGAAGGGGCTAGATTCAGCAACAGCATACGGCGGCGTATCTCCAGATACGCTGATTTTCAAAGGCAGATACATTTAAAAAATAAGCTTCCTCTGCCGACGTAACTTGAATACGCCGGCGTATAATTGTGTGCAATTTTACGCTGGCCGCTAGGGGCGCTTCCGTAGATTTCAGCGTAGAATATGCAAATGACCTAGATACGCCGATTCACAAATTTACGTACGCCCGCCGCTATTTTTTTACGTCGTTTACGTTAGGCTTTTTCGGCGTAAGGTTACTCCTGCTATTAGGAGGCGCACGCAATGTTAAGTATGGCCGTCGTTCCCGCATCGAAATTTTCATTTTTTACGTCGTTTGCGTAAGTCGTTCGCGAATAGGGCTGGACGTAATTTACGTTCACGTCGAAACCAATGACGTCCTTGCGGCGTACTTTGGAGCAATGCACACTGGGAAATTCCATGGACGGCGCATGCGCCGTTCGGGAAAAACGTCAATCACGTCGGGTCACCAAGAATTAACATAAAACACGCACCCTCATCCACATTTGAATTACGCACGCTTACTCCGGCCCCATTTACGCTACGCCGCCGTAACTTACAGCACTTGCCTCTATAACTTACGGTGGCGTAGCGTAAATACGATACGCTGCGCCGCCGTAACATTGCTCGCCCCTACCTGAATCTAGCCCCTGGTATTTAATCAATAAGTGCCCATTCCCACCAGAACACGGAACAGGAAACCATGCTCGACGCAAAGGCCCACCCGTAGAGAAGATGCATATTCGGCATGGACTCGTCCTTCAGATCCCAACCGCAGCGGCAGCCCACACACACTGCTGCCCCCAGGACAAACCACCCTCCCTCCATTAGTACAGACCCCCCCATTAGTACAGACCCCCCACCCCCTCCATTAGTACAGACCCCCTCACAGGACAAACCACCCCCCCTCCATTAGTATTACCCCCCTTTCATTAGTACAGACCCCCCGGACAAACCACCCCCCATTAGTACAGACCCCCCCACAAGCCACCCCCCACAATTACTACAGACCCCCCCCCCCCCCACAAACTACCCCCCATTAGTACAGAACCCCCTACAAACCTACACCTTTCATTAATATAATAATGGGTGATCCTGAAATGTTCTGGCTAGAGTGGTCCTGCCATCAGACCCCCCCCCCCCCTCCCCCCCAGGACAAACCCCACCCGGGCGGCAGCTAGAGAGGAGAGGATGTGAAGTGAACAGGCTGGATAGTAATGTATTTTCACTGGAGCGGAGCAGTCACCGTCTGTCACCCTTCTAGGCATTGTGCGCAGCCCTGGGGTATTCACTTACACGGCGCAGCACGGCCGTGAGACGTCAATTATTATAGCAACAACCTGGCTGCCATGGAGACGGCGGAGTCCACAGTAACCGGACCGCCGGTACTATAAAAGAATGCAGAGCTGCCGCCAGGGTGGAGAAGATGAGGACTTGTAGAACAGCACAAATGACGGGGACGGTTGCCTCGCCACGGACACAGACAAATAGAGGAGGAGAGAGAGGAGCACTCCGGCGCTTGAGCGGGTGAACTGCACCCTGCGCACTCTGCTGCTGGAGTGCTGATTTTCCGTCCTGTTCCCTGGCTGGCGCTGGCGCCGTAAGGCAAGTGCCCGACTTGCCTTGCGCTAGCGCCAACCCTGGTCGAGTGGCTGCATATTTTCGTGCATTAGTACAAATACAGCTGTGCCGAGAGCATGCGCTCTGTGCGCTACCAGCACAGTTATCAGTGGCTACCCGATTGCTACATGCAATTGGGAGCTTTTTGATTGTGTGACTGCCATGACAGCGTTTCTCGCTGGTCACATGATCACAAACAGGTATCCTTTCCCACTCCTGGGAGTCCGGGCTGCGGCCCATGACGTCACCGCGGAGCTCCCTCCTCCTCCCCCATCCACCGGGCCAATAGGAGAGAGGAGCGGCACCTCGCACATGTGCAGTAGGGTTCCTGTCGTGAAGCCGAAAGACTACACTGCCGGGTTCCCTTACCCGCAATGGCGGCCGCAGCAACATGGAAACATCAGCTGCGGGTGCCGACATCGCTGGACTCCAGGACAGGTAAGTGTCCTATTATTAAAAGCCAGCAGCTGCCGTATGTGTAGCTGCTGGCTTTTAATTTTTTTTTTTCAGGTGGAAAACCGCTTTCAAGATTGCCAAAGACTGTATCGCTTCAACACCCTTGCCTAGACCTAACTACTTTCTTGCTTGCCATATGCCTCGACCTCTGCTTGGACCCTGACTACTCTTATGCCTGCTGACTACCCTCAACTCTACCTACCTTCTGACTCATTCTGTCCTGTCTCCTCAATGTCCTGTCTCGTGGTGGACACCGGCAGGGCCGGCCTTTGGGGTGTGCAAGCTGTGCGGCCGCACAGGGCGCCATGGGCAACAGGGGCGCCGTGCAGCCATCACAGCTTGCAGAATGTGAGTCGCAGTCAGTTACTCACATGATCATCACAGGAGTCCGACTCCTATGAGTCACAGCAGCAGGCGCTGCCAGGTCTCCCTGCGTGCTGCCAGGTCCCCCTGCCCTGGGACTGGGTAAAGTGCAACGCATCGGTTGCGGCACCTGAAAGAAATGGCTGCTGCCGGCCCCGACAGGCACACTGCGCATGCGCCGCCGCTGCACGGGAAAGCCAGAAAATGCTTGGCTATCCTCGGGCAGACGGCGCATGCGCAGTGGCGTCTAAGCGCCGGGCGGTGCCATTTTTAAATGCAAAGCCGCACCGTCCACCGAAAGGTAAGTCAGTTTAGGTGACCAGGGGGCAAGGGGTGAAGATGGGGGGGCGCCACAGGATTAGCTTGCACAGGGCGCCTGAACACCTAAGGCCGGCCCTGGACACCGGTACTACGATCCATAGAACCGACAGCGCCACCAACGGGTGAACCCTTTCCTGACATCACCCATACCACCATTGTTCCTTTGTTTCCTCAAACCCTGATTGGGTGGAACTTAGCCCCCGAAACATATTGGAGCCTAGCCACTGAAACATGTTCGCTTTTGTAAACCATTTAGTATGGTGTGGCCCTTCAATTCAAGACTCATTCATGAATGCAAAGTGCAAAAACCCATTTCATCTTCTCATGTGTCAGTGTGTTCTGTTCTCATCAGTGAATGATGAAAGGTGATTGGTTGCTCTGTACTAATACGCACTTTTTTTGTTTTATTGAATAAACGTATTATGTTTAATTGTTCTTTTCCCAGACTGTAACTTTTCTGCTGCTATTGCCGACTATAATTGCTTTCCCATAATCATAGGAGAGCAAGAAAACACTGTGTGTGTCGCTGTTCCCAGTCCCAAATATACCAGTTTATCTCTGGGCTGCCATCTCCACAGTAGCTATTACTTCCAGAAATAAAGTATTAGCAGAGGATGAGACAGCTTCGTGCTATGCTAGGGGTAATTGACTCTAATAATTATGTCCTATTGTTAGATGAGCTGGAGGGATCCTGCCGAGCTTTTGTTACTGGAAATGTGTAGAGATAAGAACGCACGCTACTGGAGCCTCCTCTGTCCAATGGTTGGATTAAAGCGGAACTCTGAGCAAGCATTCAAACTTAATGTAGAGATAGATGTCAAGGTGAACTGGGTTAACAGCCAAAGGATTTGGAGTTCTGCTCAGCTAGTCTTGTGATCGATACATCCCTGCCAAACGGCACAGCCAGGTCCCCGGCCTCCATTTTTGTTAAAGTGGACCCGTATTCAAATGATAAACTAAAGTCTTGATGGAGGTGTGAAAAGAGTAATACGTAAACTTCTTGGGCATTTTGATATGTTGTTTTAGAGGTATCAACCTGACATGCTCCATGTTTTGCAGTGTTGTGGGCGTGGCTTACCATAGAGGAACGTCTCTAAATTGGTGTTGTTTAACCGGTTCCCGACCGGCTCACGCAGATATACTGCGGCAGAATGGCTCTCCTGGGCGAAATCCCATACATATACGTCGTCACCCAGGAGAGCCACCAAAGGGCGCGCAAGCGCCGCCAGAGGTGTGCACCCCCTGCACGGCAGGGAACCCGATGTCGGTGGGCGCGATTGCGTGCACAAGCGGGATCACGGGGGTTTGTGTGTGTAAGGAGACAGATCTGTCATCCCCTATAGTCAGTCCCCTTCCCCCCACAGTTAGAACACACAATAGGGAACACAGTTAACCCCTTGATCGCCCCCTAGTGTTAACTCCTTCCCTGCCAGTGACATGTACATAGTAATCAGTGCATATTTATAGCTCTGTAAGTGTCAGTGGTCCCAAAAATGTGTCAAAAGTGAATAGGCTGCTGTGTTTGGATTTCATGCAGGAAAAAGTTTCCTATTTGAAAATGCAATACTTGGGAAATCGCATGGTGCTATTGTACCCTGCGATTTCCCCGCAGTTCCCGCACCCACAAATTATGCTTTTGGGCTTCCATTAAGAATGGACGGCACCCCCGCGCATATTTAAACAGCAGCATATTTTGCGGTTCCCACACCCACAGCCACCCCTGATTGCGTGAACCAGGCCTTATGAAGGAATGGGCAGATGTTTCGATATGATGCTTCTATTTTGTTATGACCGATACAAGAGACCAGTACCGGGGCAGTTTCGTCTAGCGCCCAGGGCAAGAATGCGGAACTGCACAGCCTCCCCCTCTGTTAATGCATGTTGTAGAATGGGTTTACTGCCCTTTGTCCATTCTCTGTCCCTGTGTTTTGCTGTGCCCAGTGCAGCTTCCCCTCCTGCCCACCCCTTGTCCTGGCCCTGCAAGCGACTGCACACATGAAAAGAGATTGTGAGGGCCTAAAGCAGTGGCGGCTGCTGTTTGTTTTTCTTCTTTTGGGTGGGGGGGCGACAAACAATTAACCTCACCCGCTCGCTTGCTGTCTGCCGGTCTGGCACTTACCCGCTCTAGGTGGCAGGTAGTCAGTGGACATCGGCAGCAGGCATTGGGCAGTAGCTCCTCTGTCCTTTCCTCCGTAACGACTGGCGTGCATCTTCTCCCCTCATCCTAGGCATCCAAAAGGATCGCCTGTCCTTTCAGCTAATCGGGTGATGGGTCTCAAGACTCGCCTCCTAATTGGTCAGGAGGAGGATCAGTGTTACCATAGCGAATGTCCATTACAGCATGCTTCTCCTGCTGATGCTTCTTCATTTCCTAGTCCAAGCTCTGCTGTATGGAGGCAGAAACCACGTCAAATGTGGATATTTAGGCGCTGCTTGCAATACAAAAAAAAAAAAATCTGCATTGAATTGTTCTTTAATATCTGCCTAGAGTTCAGCTTTAAAATATTGTAAAAATTGTGAAATATCAATAAACTGCCCCATAAGCTTCCCATAGCATCTATAAAACCCATTAGGAGAATAAAGCTCTGGAAATAAAGGCCAGAGCAGATACAGAGAGTGAGGATGAATGCGATTCCACAATGGAAGGCCTGTGCAGGGCGTAGTCACACGCACAGCAGCGCCATTGTTCGGGGACATGTTTGGTCTTCTTGTGCAGCTCGGAAAGACAAGTATATTTTTTATTTCAACATAAAGAACATTGTTTCTCTGTCAATGAAAACGGGGCCTGCTTGTGGTCACTGTGTTAGCATTGTGGGTTGTGCTAATGAAGCGGAGTTCTCACTGATGGCTCTGCAGAGCGTCCATTGTTGCGTCTTAACACAGGTACAAGTCAACTCCTGATCACTGCTTCCTTGGTACAACCCAAGGTCCATCTGTTGTGTTCTGTGTTGTATCAGTGACTCCTTGTCCTGTCTACTCCATTGTCTTTATTTTCTCAGATTTTGTCAGTCAATTAAGAGTGAGATTCGTTTTCACATTTTGTTTGCAATACAGTAATGGGCAGTAATCTGCGCACTATGTTGTACTGTCCGAGAAAGATTACAACTTTGAGACTCAAATTGTGCTTTCCTCTGTTCTCTTTATGTTATTTTTCCTCCTTACTCAAAAATCTACACCGTTATGTACAGTATGTGAATATTGAGGGATGTGGTGCCCTAGTCAACCTCCCACCACAAGTCATTTTTCCTTTTTTACTTCTCACCTGTCCTCTGTCCCTCTCTCCATGTTCTCCTCCTCTAAAGTCCTCTGTCCCCCTCACCATGTTCTCCTCCTCTCCTGTCCTCTGTCCCTCTCTCCATGTTCTCCTCCTCTCCTGTCCTCTGTCCCTCTCCATGTTCTCCTCCTCTAATGTCCTCTGTCCCTCTCCATGTTCTCCTCCTCTAATGTCCTCTGTCCCTCTCCATGTTCTCCCCCTCTAATGTCCTCTGTCCCTCTCCATGTTCTCCTCCTCTCCTGTCCTCTGTCCCTCTCTCCATGTTCTCCTCCTCTAATGTCCTCTGTCCCTCTCTCCATGTTCTCCCCCTCTAATGTCCTCTGTCCCTCTCCATGTTCTCCTCCTCTCCTGTCCTCTGTCCCTCTCTCCGTGTTCTCCTCCTCTAATGTCCTCTGTCCCTCTCTCCATGTTCTCCTCCTCTAGTGTCCTCTGTCCCTCTCTCCATGTTCTCCTCCTCTAATGTCCTCTGTCCCTCTCCATGTTCTCCTCCTCTAATGTCCTCTGTCCCTCTCTCCATGTTCTCCTCCTCTAATATCCTCTGTCCCTCTCTCCTTGTTCTGCTCCTCTCCTGTCCTCTGTCCCTCTCTCCATGTTCTCCTCCTCTAATATCCTCTGTCCCTCTCCATGTTCTGCTCCTCTCCTGTCCTCTGTCCCTCTCCATGTTCTCCTCCTCTAATGTCCTCTGTCCCTCTCTCCTTGTTCTTCTCCTCCTCTCGTGCCCTCTGCTCCTCTCTCCATGTTCTCTTCCTCACCTGTCCTCATCCCTCTCGTCATGTTCGCCACCTCCTCTCCTGTTCTGTGTCCCTCTCTCCATGTTCTCCTCCTCTAATGTCCTCTGTCCCTCTCCATGTTCTCCTCCTCTCCTGTCCTCTTTCCCTCTCTCCATGTTCTCCTTCTCTAATGTCCTCTGTCCCTCTCCATGTTCTCCTCCTCTCCTGTCCTCTGTCCCTCTCTCCATGTTCTCCTTCTCTAATATCCTCTGTCCCTCTCCATGTTCTGCTCCTCTCCTGTCCTCTGTCCCTCTCTCCATGTTCTCCTCCTCTAATATCCTCTGTCCCTCTCCATGTTCTGCTCCTCTCCTGTCCTCTGTCCCTCTCCATGTTCTCCTCCTCTAATGTCCTCTGTCCCTCTCTCCATGTTCTCCTCCTCTAATATCCTCTGTCCCTCTCTCCTTGTTCTGCTCCTCTCCTGTCCTCTGTCCCTCTCTCCATGTTCTCCTCCTCTAAAGTCCTCTGTCCCCCTCACCATGTTCTCCTCCTCTCCTGTCCTCTGTCCCTCTCTCCATGTTCTCCTCCTCTCCTGTCCTCTGTCCCTCTCCATGTTCTCCTCCTCTAATGTCCTCTGTCCCTCTCCATGTTCTCCTCCTCTAATGTCCTCTGTCCCTCTCCATGTTCTCCCCCTCTAATGTCCTCTGTCCCTCTCCATGTTCTCCTCCTCTCCTGTCCTCTGTCCCTCTCTCCATGTTCTCCTCCTCTAATGTCCTCTGTCCCTCTCTCCATGTTCTCCCCCTCTAATGTCCTCTGTCCCTCTCCATGTTCTCCTCCTCTCCTGTCCTCTGTCCCTCTCTCCATGTTCTCCTCCTCTAATGTCCTCTGTCCCTCTCTCCATGTTCTCCTCCTCTAGTGTTCTCTGTCCCTCTCTCCATGTTCTCCTCCTCTAATGTCCTCTGTCCCTCTCCATGTTCTCCTCCTCTAATGTCCTCTGTCCCTCTCTCCATGTTCTCCTCCTCTAATATCCTCTGTCCCTCTCTCCTTGTTCTGCTCCTCTCCTGTCCTCTGTCCCTCTCTCCATGTTCTCCTCCTCTAATATCCTCTGTCCCTCTCCATGTTCTGCTCCTCTCCTGTCCTCTGTCCCTCTCCATGTTCTCCTCCTCTAATGTCCTCTGTCCCTCTCTCCTTGTTCTTCTCCTCCTCTCGTGCCCTCTGCTCCTCTCTCCATGTTCTCTTCCTCACCTGTCCTCATCCCTCTCGTCATGTTCGCCACCTCCTCTCCTGTTCTGTGTCCCTCTCTCCATGTTCTCCTCCTCTAATGTCCTCTGTCCCTCTCCATGTTCTCCTCCTCTCCTGTCCTCTTTCCCTCTCTCCATGTTCTCCTTCTCTAATGTCCTCTGTCCCTCTCCATGTTCTCCTCCTCTCCTGTCCTCTGTCCCTCTCTCCATGTTCTCCTTCTCTAATATCCTCTGTCCCTCTCCATGTTCTGCTCCTCTCCTGTCCTCTGTCCCTCTCTCCATGTTCTCCTCCTCTAATATCCTCTGTCCCTCTCCATGTTCTGCTCCTCTCCTGTCCTCTGTCCCTCTCCATGTTCTCCTCCTCTAATGTCCTCTGTCCCTCTCTCCTTGTTCTTCTCCTCCTCTCGTGCCCTCTGCTCCTCTCTCCATGTTCTCTTCCTCACCTGTCCTCATCCCTCTCGTCATGTTCGCCACCTCCTCTCCTGTTCTGTGTCCCTCTCTCTATGTTCTACTCCTTTACTGTCCCTCTCCCCATGTTCTCTGACTCCTCTCCTGTCCTCTGTCCCTCTCCATGTTCTCCTCCTCTCCTGTCCTCTGTCCTTATCTTCACGTTCTCCTGCTCCTCTCATGTCCTCTGTCCCTCTCTCCATGTTCTCCACCTCTTCTCCTGTCATCTGTCCCTCTCTCCATGTTCTCTGACTCCTTACCTGTCCTCTGTCCCTCTCTCCATGTTCTCTGACTCCTTTCCTTTCCCTCTCTCTGTGTTCTCCACCTTCTCTTCTGTCACCCACCCCTCTCTCAATGTTCTCCTCTCCTGTCACCCACCCCTCTCTCCATGTTTTCCTCTCCTCTGACCCTCTCTCCATGTTCTCCTCTCCTGTCCTCTGTCCCTCTCTCCATGTTCTCCTCTCCTGTCCTCTGTCCCTCTCTCCATGTTCTCCTCTCCTGTTCTCTGTCCCTCTCTCCATGTTCTCCTCTCCTGTTCTCTGTCCCTCTCTCGGTGTTCTCCTCCTTTTCTGTCCATCGCTCTGTGTTCTTCTCTTCTCCTCTCCTCTGTCCCTCTGATTCTATTGCTTCCTTTAATTTCCTCCTCCATCTCCTCCGCTCCTATCCTCTGTCCTTCTCCATCTCCTCTGCTCCTATCCTCTGTCCTTCTCCATCTCCTCCGCTCCTAACCTCTGTCCTTCTCCATCTCCTCCGCTCCTATCCTCTGTCCTTCTCCATCTCCTCCGCTCCTATCCTCTGTCCTTCTACATCTCCTCCACTCATATCCTCTGTCCTTCTCCATCTCCACCGCTCCTATCCTCTGTCCTTCTCCATCTCCTCCGCTCCCATACTCTGTCCTTCACCATCTCCTCTGCTCCTATCCTCTGTCCTTCTCCATCTCCTCCGCTCCTATCCTCTGTCTTTTTCCATCTCCTCCGCTCCTTTCCTTCTCCATCTCCTCCGCTCCTATCCTCTGTCTTTTTCCATCTCCTCCGCTCCTTTCCTTCTCCATCTCCTCCACTCATATCCTCTGTCCTTCTCCATCTCCTCCGCTCCCATACTCTGTCCTTCACCATCTCCTCTGCTCCTATCCTCTGTCCTTCTCCATCTCCTCCGCTCCTATCCTCTGTCTTTTTCCATCTCCTCCGCTCCTTTCCTTCTCCATCTCCTCCACTCATATCCTCTGTCCTTCTCCATCTCCTCCGCTCCCATACTCTGTCCTTCACCATCTCCTCTGCTCCTATCCTCTGTCCTTCTCCATCTCCTCCGCTCCTATCCTCTGTCTTTTTCCATCTCCTCCGCTCCTTTCCTTCTCCATCTCCTCCGCTCCTATCCTCTGTCTCTCTATCTTCATCTCCACTTTTCTTTTCTTCTTTTACTCCTTTCCCAACCTCTCTTCCTCTCCTCTCCTGTCCCTCTAGCTGCTCTCTCTCCGTCAGTCCACTGCTCTCTAATTCTCTTTCCCATCAGTCAATTGCTGTACAATTCTCTCTCTTCATCACAGTCACTCACCCTTCTGGCTTTCTCTTCTTTTTCCATCTGTCTCTTTCTCTCCTTCTCCAATTTCTTCTGTCTTTCTTTCTGTTACTCTCTTCCCCTTTTCCTTTTTTCTCTTCACCGGTCCATTGTTCTCTCTGATTCTTTCTCTCCTTCGTTCCATCACACTTCCCTTCCAGTCACTCTTTCCTTCTCTCTATCTTTCCCTCCCTCTCTAATTTTTTCTGTCCCTTTCTCTCTCTTCTCTCTCCATCTCTCGTTCTCTCCCCAATCCTCTCGCCATCACTCCATTGCTCTCTAATCCTCTCTCCATCACTCCATTGTTCTCTAATCCTCTCTCCATTGCTCCATTGTTCTCTAATCCTCTCTCCATCACTCCATTGCTCCATTGTTCTCTAATCCTCTCTCCATCACTCCATTGTTCTCTAATCCTCTCTCCATCACTCCATTGTTCTCTAATCCTTTCTCCATCACTCCATTGCTCCATTATTCTCTAATCCTCTCTCCATCACTCCATTGTTCTCTAATCCTTTCTCCATCACTCCATTGCTCCATTATTCTCTAATCCTCTCTCCATCACTCCATTGTTCTCTAATCCTCTCTCCATCACTCCATTGTTCTTTAATCCTCTCGCCATCACTCTATTGTTCTCTAATCCTCTCTCCATCACTCCATTGCTCCATTGTTCTCTAATCCTCTCTCCATCACTCCATTGTTCTCTAATCCTCTCTCCATCACTCCATTGTTCTCTAATCCTCTCTCCATCACTCCATTGCTCCATTATTCTCTTATCCTCTCTCCATCACTCCATTGTTCTCTAATCCTCTCTCCATCACTCCATTGTTCTCTAATCCTCTCTCCATCACTCCATTGCTCCATTGTTCTCTAATCCTCTCTCAATCACTCCATTGTTCTCTAATCCTCTCTCCATCAGTCCATCACTCCATTGCTCTCTAATCCTCTCTCCATCACTCCATTGTTCTCTAATCCTCTCTCCATCACTCCATTGCTCTCTAATCCTCTCTCCATCACTCCATTGTTCTCTAATCCTCTCTCCATCACTCCATTGTTCTCGAATCCTCTCTCTATCACTCCATCACTCCATTGTTTTCTAATCCTCTCTCCATCACTCCATTGCTCTCTAATCCTTTCTCATCACTCCATTGCCCCCATTGTTCTCCAATCCTCTCTCCATCAGTCCATCACTCCATTGCTCTCTAATCCTCTCTCCATCACTCCATTGTTCTCTAATCCTCTCTCCATCACTCCATTGTTCTCTAATCCTCTCTCCATCAGTCCATCACTCCATTGCTCTCTAATCCTCTCTCCATCACTCCATTGTTCTCTAATCCTCTCTCCATCACTTCATTGCTCTCTAATCCTCTCTCCATCACTCTATTGTTCTCTAATCCTCTCTCCATCACTCCATTGTTTTCTAATCCTTTCTCCATCACTCCATTGTTCTCTAATCCTCTCTCCATCACTCCATTGTTCTCTAATCCTCTCTCCATCACTCCATTGCTCTCTAATCCTCTCTCCATCACTCCATTGTTCTCTAATCCTCTCTCCATCACTCCATTGTTTTCTAATCCTTTGTCCATCACTCCATCACTCCATTGCTCTCTAATCCTCTCTCCATCACTCCATTGTTTTCTAATCCTCTCTCCATCACTCCATTGTTCTCTAATCCTCTCTCCATCACTCCATTGTTCTCTAATCCTCTCTCCATCACTCCATTGCTCTCTAATCCTCTCTCCATCACTCCATTGTTCTCTAATCCTCTCTCCATCACTCCATTGCTCTCTAATCCTCTATCCATCACTCCATTGCTCTCTAATCCTCTCTCAGTTGCTCCATTGTTCTCTAATCCTCTCTCCATCACTCCATTGTTCTCTAATCCTCTCTCCATTGCTCTCTAATCCTCTCTTCATCACTCCATTTCTCCATTGCTCTCTAATCAGCTCTCCATCACTCCATTTCTCCATTGTTCTCTAATTCTCTCTCCATCACACTCCACTCCCTCAGTCTCTCTCTCTCTTTTTGCATCTGTTTTACAGGACAATCCTCCCATTTAACTTTCAGATTCCGCTTAGGAAAACCTTTCAGTTTGATAGAAGAATGGAAGTTCTCTGAATTATTTTCTGAGTTATATTTGCATCTTCTAATATTCGGCGTCATATGCTTCCAATCTGTTTATTTTGCTTTTGAGTAACTTCATCTACATATCACAGCGGAATATAACAACACCATACTGCCGCCCGACTTTAATGATCCCTCGACCAGAATGTGGGGACAGGAGGCGGTGGTGGAGTATTTTGGAAGTGGTTTTGTTCTGTGACATGTGGGATTCATAGACAAGTTCACCGGGGGGCCCCGATAATAAGAGAGGAATGTGACTACTAATGATCTATGGCAAGGGTCTCCAATCTGTTCGGTTTGCGGCCACATTGTATATTTTTCAAATATTCACTGCCTAAAAAAAAAAAAAAAACAGTCCCCCTTTTTGCATCAGAAGCCCCCCCCCCCCTTCACATCAGAGTCCCCCCCTCATATCAGAAGCTCCCCATCATATCAGAGCCACCCCTTCCATCAGAGGGCCCTTACACATGAGATCTCAATTTTAAATCAGGAGTCCCCCAACACAAGTCCCCCTTTTCACATCGGATTCCCCCTTTCACATCAGAAGCCCCTCTCATATTTTTAGAGTCCCCCTTTCACATCAGATCTTCCTTTCAAATCAGGAGCCTCCCAACACATGAGTCTCCCCTTTCACATCGGAAGCCCCCCTGACATCAGAGCCCCCCTTCACATCAGAACCCCCCCCCATCTTTTCAGAGTCCCCCTTTCACATACTTTATCAGAAGCCCCCCCATCAGAGCCCCCATTTACATCAGATTTCCCTTGTCACATCAGAAGCCCCCCATCTCTTCAGAGTCCCCCTTTCACATACTTTATCATAAGCCCCAATCAGATAATAGTCCCCCTTTCATATCAGAGTTCTCTCTTTCATATCAGATGTTCCCTTTCACATACATCAGTGTCCTCCCTTTCATATCAGAAGCCCCTCCTTTCCATCAAAGCCCCCCCTCACATCAAAACCTCCCATCACATCAGATCTCCTTTTCAAATCCAAAGCCCCCCATCTTATAAGTGCCCCCTTTCACATCAGATCTCCCTTTCAGATCAGGAGCCCCCCAACACAAGAGTCCCCCCTTTCACTTTGGAAGCCCCCCTTCACTTTAGAGTCCCCCCTTCAAATACGATCATCTTTTTTTAAATCAGTAGCCCCCCTAAGTGTCCCCCCTTTCACATCAGATCTCCCTTTCATATTATGGATGAAAGCAATGATTTTTGTAAAAACACACATTTTTATTATAATATAAATATATAAAAAATATTTTGTTTAAACAACACAGTAGAAAAACACCTACGCCTTCGCTTGCATTTAATGAAATGTTTTGTAACATTTTGGATGTACAATTTGTTCTAAATCTATCAATAAACTCGTTTGTAAAAAAAAAACACCTAAAACCATTTAAAAATGATGCGTTCCTCATAGTTCTGTACTATGAAAATCCTGGGAGGAGGAGCAGTGGGAGTGGTCAGGGGTGGGCATAGGCGTGTGACGGTGGTGGGGTTGTTCTGTCGGTGGTTCACCTGTAGCACTATAGTCAGCTATGTATGTATGATCTGTCAATTCCCCCCTTAGCCCCATTTCAAGTAGTTGAAGGATTAATGATGCGTTCCTCATGGTTCTGTACTATAAAAATCCTGGGAGGAGGAGCAGTGGGAGTGGTTAGGGGTGGGCATAGGCGTGTGACGATGGTGGGGTTGTTCTGTCGGTGGTTCACCTGTAGCACTATAGTCAGCTATGTATGTATGATCTGTCAAGTCCCCCCCTTAGCCCCATTTCAAGTAGTTGAAGGATTAATGATGCGTTCCTCATGGTTCTGTACTATAAAAATCCTGGGAGGAGGAGCAGTGGGAGTGGTCAGGGGTGGGCATAGGCGTGTGACGGTGGTGGGGTTGTTCTGGCAGTGGTTCACCTGTAGCACTATAGTCAGCTATGTATGTATGATCTGTCAATTCCCCCCTTAGCCCCATTTCAAGTAGTTGAAGGATTAATGATGCGTTCCTCATGGTTCTGTACTATAAAAATCCTGGGAGGAGGAGCAGTGGGAGTGGTCAGGGGTGGGCATAGGCGTGTGACGGTGGTGGGGTTGTTCTGGCAGTGGTTCACCTGTAGCACTATAGTCAGCTATGTATGTATGATCTGTCAATTCCCCCCCCCCCCCTCATTTCAAGAAGTGGAAGGATTAATGGTATCACAATCATCCTCTGGTCCTCTGACACTTTCCTCAATTTACATGCAAGAAGTTAACCAAAAATGCCACATTCATCTTCTGGTTTTTGCAGGAAGGCTCCAGCCTGAATCAGGAAAGCAGTGCAGGGGTCCGGTTGGGATTTTCTTTTTCGGCCTCTGCATGGAGCTGGTCTGTTAGCAATGGCTACATCATTGTAGTCCGAATCCTGTGATCCAAAAGTAATAAAAAATATGTAAACTTTTTTTAATGGTAAAAACTTTTGTATGTTAACCTCAGCAATGCTATATTTCTGTTACCAAGCTGCTTTGAGGAATGGCAAGCAAAAAAAACCCAACCCCTTACAGGTAGCTAAAAAGATAAATGGTGTCAGTGGGAACTTAACTGAAAGGCTAAAATTGGTCATTGCTCAAGGATCCCCTAGCAACTTATGGAGGAACCCTAGTTGATAAACTCTGTTGCAACCCATGGTTGCAGGAAAGAAAAACGCTCCATCTATGGCCGGCCAAAAGGTCAGTGGTGTCAGTGGGAACTTATCTGAAAAGGCAGAAATTTCTCATTGCTCAAGGTTCCTATGGAGGAACCCTTGTTGAGAAACACTGCTGCACCCCATGGTTGCAGGAAAGTTAGTTACTATTTCAGATTTGCAAATATTCAGGTTTTCTCATTTTCATTTTTATTTTCTGATTTTCGTTCTTTTGAATTTTCTGATTTTCGTTCTTATTTTTTGGATTTTCTTATTCTCGAATTTTTCAAATTTCGTAAAAATTTGTTAAATGGGTTTTCGTTCATTCAAATATTTCCCAATTTTGCCTAATTTGACGGATTTCATAAAAAAATGCGAATTTGGAACGAAACGAGTTGCACCCCCTTACCAGAATACTTCTTAATTTTTTTAAATATTTTCCTGCAAAAAAATTGCAGGATTTGTCCGGCCGCCATGGGAGAGACCTGTCAAAGTGGGCCAGTCTAGATAAAGTCCAGGGCCAAATTTTTGTCCCAGTCCAGCCCTGAAGATGGCTCTAAAGGTGACACAGACCTCCTGACCTCATCTTGATCCACGGGGAAACTTTCACAATGCCAGGGCCATGGCACGTGGACCTCATCGGTGGCACCTCCAAAAATCCGTGATCTGTCCATTCTGTTTAGTTCCTTTTTATTAGGAGTAGAGTGTTACTCCATGTTAGCCGTTGACCAAAGTAAAACATTTTCGACGACTTCTTCTGCCTGATGATAATATCAACGGGCAGTAAGAAACATGACTGAAACCACAAAGAGATGCTGATGTGATCTACCTGACACAATGGGGTGGCATTGGGTGGTAATTTGTTTAGTATACATATGCAGATAGACATCAATGTCTCCATGAGATAGAGGAGCCAAGCCGTCTCTCATCACACCTAAGTGGGAGGTGGGATAGTGTCCGTCTTTGTAAAGTCCCTCAATGAGAAGGTGAGCCTGGGATGAGCCTGGGATGATGGTTCGCTAAACAACCACAGTGGCAAATAACAATTGTGTCTTTGTTTAGGCCATGTTTCAGTCCTGATGTTTTTAATGAATTTGCACTCCCACCCCATCCTCCCCTTCTGTGATTTAATGTTGAAATCCATTGTTTTTTTGCCGCTCACCCAAAAGAAGAATCAACCAGCCGCCACTGTGCTGACTTTTATTGAACACACACTCACCTGTCCCACGATCCAGTATTGTAGTGTAGCAGTGTTTTTTTTATATGTTTTTTTATAAGAAAGCTTGCAGCTGGGAAAATCTATTTAAATGTAATTTTTTTCTTCACAAATGTTGGTTTTGCTGCAGCAGGTTCTATACATGGTAGAGATGCACCACTTTACAGGCAGACTAAAGGGACCCCAGGCACTATGTTTCAGCCTAGGTTCACACTGCTGCGAATTCAAAATCGCGGTAAAATGCGCGATTTTACCGCGATTTCGCGGCCGCGATTTTGCCGCGATTTCGGCCGCAATTTAATGTAACTTTTTGAAATCGCAGATGCGGCGTCGCACTGATTAGGACAGTGCCATTGCCGACAATTGCCGCCGATTTGAGATGCGATTTGACATGTCAAATCGCATCTCAAATCGTTCCAAATCGTACCCAGTGTGAACCAGGGCTAAAGGAATTTTAAATTTTTATTGTTTCAATTTAAGCATCAATCAAACCAGTGTGCAGTGCATTGTGGGGCACTCGGCGGGCGAACATATCTTGAGCGTCCCCGGAAATTTGAATGCTTGGCGAACACCAAATGGTCGATGTTCGGAGCCGAACCGATGCTTGGCCCGAACTGTTTGCCCATCACTATTGTGCATCGCTCAAGGAACTCCAACCTCAGGAGACACCCTGGTTGAGAAAGGCTGCCGGGATGGGGGCTGTTGTTTGTTTGCTGCCCCCTCCAAAGTAGAAACCACCAGCCACCATTGTGCTGACTTTTAATGAACACAAGGGGCCATATTCTCAAAAGAGTTACGCCGGTGTATCTACAGATACACCGGCGTAATTCGAAATTCCCGCCGGCGTATCATTGTTTTGTATTCGCAAAACAAGATACACCGGAATTAGGCTAGGATCCGACTGGTGTAAGTCACTTACACCGTCGGATCCTAAATGCAATACAACGCTGACCGCTAGGTGGCGTTTACGTTCAGGTCTCATTTGACTATGCAAATTAGCCTGATACGCCGATTCCCAAACAAATTTGCGGCGCGTCATCGTTTAAGTTGTTTCCGTAAGCGTAAGGTTACCCCTGCTATATGAGGGGTAACCTTACGCCAGTCCGCCGTATGCCATGTTAAGTATGGCGTCGGGTCCGCGTCGTCTTTTTCCGTCGGTTACGTCGTTTTATTAAGTCGTTCTTTAATACGACTTTACGTCAGTGACGCTCACGTCGGCGTCATTGACGTTTTCCGTCGTGAGCTGGAGCATGCGCACTGGGCTATTTTTCAGCCCGGCGCATGCACAGTTCAATCGGCGCGGGGGCGCGCTTAATTTGAATACAAGCCGCCCCCTTTGAATTACGCGGCCATACGCCGGGCCATTTACACTACGCCGCCGCAAATTACGGAGCAAGTGCTTTGCGAATACGGCATTTGCTCAAATAATTTGCGGCGGTGTGGTGTAAATGGATTACGCTACGCTACGCCCAAATGTATGTGAATCTGGGCCACACTCATCTGTCTGTCCCACGATCCAGTATTGCTGGCAGAGTTTTTTTTTAAAGAAAGCTTGCAGCTGGGAAAATCTATTTAAATAATTATTTTTTCTTAACAAATGTTGGTTTTGCTGCAGCATGTTCTATACACGGTACAGATGCACCACTTTACAGGCAGACTAAAGGGACCCCCAGGCACTATATTTACAGGAATCTTAAATTTTTATTGTTTCAATTTAAGCATAATTAAAATCAGTGTGCAGTGCATTGTGGGGCGCTCGGTGGACG
Source organism: Rana temporaria (assembly GCF_905171775.1). NCBI lineage: Eukaryota > Metazoa > Chordata > Amphibia > Anura > Ranidae > Rana > Rana temporaria. The sequence goes on from NC_053498.1 coordinate 10,971,545, forward strand.
AACATCCTGCCGAGCGTCCCGCAAATTTGAGTGTTTGCCGAACACCAAACGGGCGGTGGTCGGGGCCGAACGGAGGCTCGGCCCGAGCCATTTGCCCATCACTATTGTGCATCGCTCAAGGAACCCCAACCTTGGGAGCCACCCTGGTTGAGAATCGTATCCGCCGCAGAGACCACTTTGATCGGAAAGCGGACCGCCAGCTCTTGAAGAGGATACCGGGGGTTATGGTAGCTAGCTGCTACCATTACAATGGAATTTCTCTTCAAAGTGCCGACGTATAACAAAGGCGGGCGGTCTGGAAGTGGTTAAAGTGATTGTAAATTTCAAACATGAAATATGAGCAAAGCACATCCCTCTATAGTGTGTACTTGTCTCAGTCCACAGCACTAAGTGTTGTTTCTGTCTGCTGCCTCCTTCCTCTGCTATGAGCATGAAGGGCTGCTGTTAGAAATCACAGGCCTACCTGGACACAAACATAACAGAGAACCTGTGTAAATTAGTCCTTTTTTATTTGTTTTTTTACATTAAAAAAATATGATTCACAGTGACAAGGGGGCACACAGGGGCAGGGGCGGACTGACCATTGAGTCACTCGGGCACTGCCCGAGGGCCCCATGCCACTAGGGGGCCCCATCGGGGTTGCCAGGCTCAGTAAAACCAGGGAAAGTATGTCAAAATCTGTGTTTTTTTTAGATCTGTCCCTGATATGTCCGAAACTGACATGCTTTTGATGGTAAAATCCCGAGATTTTAGCTGCCCCGCCTCTGCACTGCCTCCTGACGTGGTGGCCATCTGTAGGCCAGAGGGGCCCGATAATCTTCTATTGCCCGGGGGCCCCATGAGTTTTCAGTCTGCCCCTGCACAGGGAGGGGTCAGAAGCAGGCAGAACAGGGAGGGGGATCGGTGTCGGGGAAGCAATTACAGGAATGATCCCCTGTGTCTGTGTCTCTCCCTGTAGCAGCTGAAAGCCAGCAGGAGGGGGAGAAACTGGCTTTCAGCTGCTGCAGAGAGCTGCACAGGGCATCCTTCTGTAACTGCCCCTCCGCAAAACCACACTAATTCCCCCTGCTGTTTGGGCCCCCCTGTGTGCCGGGCCCCCTACAGGAGGACTGGTGCCCCCCCCCATTAGCATGAGTCACTTCTGACAAGTTTTCCTGACACCAAGAGAGAAAAGGTGACGGGAAGGGTTCCCATCAGATTGACATCCTCAACTGTGCTGTGCGAAGGGGGTGTGTCCCTTCCCTCCAATCAGCTCTCCGAAAAAATTCGGGCCAGGAATATCGAGGTTCAAACATCAGTAAATGTGTGCAAGTTCCCCTTAGAGATATTCCTAGGAGAGGAGTGGAAGGCGTTAAACTGTAAGAAAACAAGTGTGAGACCTTCTCAGCTGAGCAGATGACAGCCTGGTCCTCCTCCTCCTCACCGCTCCTCCTGCGAGTGGAAGTGACTCAAGTGTTGGCTTGATCCGCACAGTGCCATCAAAACAAGTCTTGTGCGCCGTCACTCCCGGCTCAATGGCTGCTGTGAAGTTGCAACACAACGGGCGCTATTGTGCCCTTTATCGATTGGCCGGAGTCCAGGAGTTGGACGGCAACGATGGCCGGTCCTCTTCGGTCCCTTCTGTTTCCCAGCACGGGATGGCACAGCTGCTCTCACCGTCTCACCCTCCTATTCAGTTCTGACTTCAAATAGCGTGACACCTTTTTAGGATGCCGCCAACGTTTGGAAAGAATTGCCAGGGAATCTACGCTTCCTGAATTTGGCAAATGCGAGACTGATTAACATACAGAGTGAAGAATGCCAGTTATTTGTTCGTTAGGATGTTGTGGGCCCCCTTCCCACCAGCGGGGGCCCTATAAGACACCCAAGTTGGCTGATCAATCATATGATCAATCTGATTGGCTGTCACTGTGATCACGTAATCTCTTACCAACTCCCGATCATGGCTAAGTGACTAGGTTCTGTTGGTGCAAACTCGCAACACGTGCGGTACCGGTGTTGCCAACCTACCAGATTGAAATTTACTGGCACGACACCCGAAAATTTATTGGCGCAGCCACGTTTTTACTGGCATTTCACAAAAGTTACTAAATTACATTTTTAGGTGCAAGTTTCAGAATTTAGACTACAAACAAGTACGCTAGGCAAATAGCAATGTAATTTAAGGTAGATATTAAGGTAAAAAAACATATTTTTTGTTATTTTCGATATAATAAGGGAAATTTATTTAGTCACATCACCCCCTGCCTCCATCCCCCTCTGCCACCAACACCTCCCTGCCTTCACCCCCCTCTGCGGTGCCACAATCTCCCCCTGCCTCTATCACCCCCTGCCTCCAATCTCCCCCTGCCTCCAATCTTCCCCTGCCTCCAATTTCCCCCTGCCTCTAATCTCCCTCTGCCTCCAATCTCCCTCTGCCTCTAATCTCCCTCTGCCTCCAATCTCCCTCTGCCTCCAATCTCCCCCTGACTCCAATCCCCTCCTGCCTCCAATCTCCCTCTGCCTTCAATCTCCCCCTGCCTCCAATCTCCCCCTGCCTCCAAACTCCCCCTGCCTCCAATCTCCCTCTGCCTCCAATCTCCCTCTGCCTCCAATCTCCCTTGGCCTCCAATCTCCCTCCTGCCTCCAATCTCCCTCTGCCTCCAATCTCCCTCTGCCTCTAATCTCCCTCTGCCTCCAATCTCCCCCTGCCTCCAATCTCCCTCTGTCTCCAATCTCCCCCTGACTCCAATCTCCCCCTGACTCCAATCTCCCCCTGACTCCAATCTCCTCCTGCCTCCAATCTCCCCCTGACTCCAATCTCCCTCTGTGTCCAATCTCCCCCTGCCTCCAATCTCCCCCTGCCTCCAATCTCCCCCTGCCTCCAATCTCCCTCTGCCTCCAATCTCCCCCTGACTCCAATCTCCCCCTGACTCCAATCTCCCCCTGCCTCCAATCTCCCTCTGCCTCCAATCTGCCCCTGACTCCAATCTCCCCCTGCCTCCAATCTCCCCCTGCCTCCAATCTCCCCCTGCCTCCAATCTCCCTCTGCCTCCAATCTGCCTCTGCCTCCAATCTGCCCCAGGCCCCCTGCCTCCAATCACTCCCTGCTTCCATCGTCCCCTGCCTCCATCCCTCTCTGCGGTGCCACCAACACCCCCTGCCTCCAATCACCCCCTGCCACTAGCACCCCCTGCCTCCAATCTCCCCCTGCCTCCATCCCTCTCTGCGGTGCCACGGCAGCCACCATCACCCACGGTCTCCAATCTCCATGCGCAGTTCCAAGCCGAACCGATCTCGGCTATTTTTACTGCCACATTCCCGCAACCACGGACATTTACGAACGGGGGAAAAAAGTGCCCGTTTTTACGAACTGTCTGTAAAAAACGGACGGTTGGCAACACTGTGCGGTACGCATATATGGGGCCTAAAACCCCACCTCCATGCTGTGGCATATACATTCCTTAAATCCAATGCTGTATCCTGGCCTAGGCCAACAAGGCCCAGGCCTAGGCCGGCGCTTTGCAGGGGGGGGCAGAACGGAAAGTGTCCCCGCCCGCTTGCGCTACACTGTTAGGCAAATTAGTTAAGCGCCCCCATAAATCGGCCGCACTGCTTCCAGTATGTTGGCATTCTGCAACTGTGGGGGAGGGGGGTGCCGCGTCTAATTTTTTACCATCCCTGTCCCATTGCAGATATTTCCCTTCACTTCCTGCCCCATAGTCAAACAGGAAGTGAGAGGAAATCTATGCAAATTAAGGGAATCCATTGCCCCCCCCCCCCCCCCCCCCGGCCATCAGAACTAGTGTCCCCACTCGAAAATTTCAGGGTGGGTCTTAAACAGCAAGGGGTGTGGCCTTGACAGGAAGGGGTGGGTCATATTTAAATTAGGGGCTGCACAAGTTTAGTCAGGCCTAGGGCAGCACAAAACCTAAATACGCCCCTGCTTAACTACTAGCCGACCGCGCACCGTCATTCTACGGCGGCAGGTCGGCTCTTCTGGGCGAGAGCACGTAGTATAACGTCTGCTCTTTGAGCCGCCACTAGGGGCGCGTGCGAGCTCCCCGCTCGCCCCCGACCCCCGTGCGTGTGCCCGGAGGGGAATGCTGATCTTCTGTTCATACAATGTATGAACAGAAGATCAGTGTTTCCCCTAGTGAGGCCACCCCCCCTACAGTTAGAACACACCCAGGGACATACTTAACCCCTTCCCCGCCCCCTAGTGTTAACCCCTTCACTGCCAGTGGCATTTTTATAGTAATCCAATGCATTTTTATAGCACTGATCGCTATAAAAATGCCAATGGTCCCAAAAATGTGTCAAAAGTGTCCGAAGTGTCCGCCATAATGTCGCAGTACCGAAAAAAAAAATCGCTGATCGCCGCCATTACTAGTAAAAAAATATATTAATAAAAATGCCATAAAAATAGCCCCTATTTTGTAAACGCTATAACTTTTGCGCAAACCAATCAATAAACGCTTATTGCGATTTTTTTTTTACAAAAAATATGTAGAAGAAAACGTATCTTCCTAAACTGAGGAAAAAAAACGTTTTTTTATATATTTTTGGGGGATATTTATTACAGCAAAAAGTAAAAAATGTTCATTTTTTTCAAAACTGTCGCTCTATTTTTGTTTATAGCGCAAAAAATAAAAACCGCAGAGGTGATCAAATACCACCAAAAGAAAGCTCTATTTGTGGGGAAAAAAGGACGCCAATTTTGTTTGGGAGCCACGTCGCACGACCGCGCAATTGTCAGTTAAAGCGGCGCAGTCACGAATCGCAAAAAGTCCTCTGGTCTTTGGGCAGCAATATGGTCCGGGGGTTAAGTGGTTAAATCCTATCGCCATAATGCATTCTATGGTAGATCTAAAGGAGATTGTACAGATTGTATAGTATATGGCCACCTTAAAACAGATTTAGATTTTCTACACAGCCAGGAAGTTTGAAGCCCCCCCCCCCCATCCCCAGGCAAGACATATGCATGAATGACTCCTATGTAGACTTTCCACTCCAGGAACTGTCTTCTGCTCAGGATGTTTGAGTCTATTAATTCATGTTTAATAGATTTCTACTTTCCTCCCACAGACATCACAGAGCTGTCAGAGTGTTGTGATCACACATGAGAAATGTGCAAACACCACAAATTCTTCTCCTGCTTTGTTTTAGAAGAATACCCCTGAGAAGCAGCGTGTATATGGGGGGTGTCTCCCCCCCCCCCATGTAAAATCTTGTCCAATCCACCTATTCCTGGTTTTATTGTTTAATACTGATAATCATACTTACCAGCCGAGCGGACTCCACGTCACACTTTTTTTAATGTGCCCGGTCATGTGCGGCCATCTTTCCTTTCCCCATCATTGGTAGCTGGCTGTCTCTTCCTGGGTTCTTGCAGTCCTTCCCCTGAGGATCTCAGGCGTGCACACATAGAGATCTGGTGGCAGATCCACAAAAGAATTACGCCGGCGTAATTTTAAAATTTCCCGCGTCGTATCTTTGTTTTGTATCTTCAAAACAAAGATACGACGGCATCTCGGGTCGATCCGACAGGCGTACGTCTTAGTAAGCCGTCGGATCCAAGATGCAATTTTTCGGTCGGCCGCTAGGTGGCGTTTCCGTCGAATTCCGCATTGAGTATGCAAATTAGTTAGTTACGGCGATCCACGAATGTACGTCCGGCCGGCGCATTTTTTTTACGTCGTTTGCGTTAGGCTTTTTCCGGCGTATAGTTAAAGCTGCTGTTCTGAGGCGTACTCAATGTTAAGTATAGCCGTCGTTCCCGCGTTGAAATTTGAATTTTTTACGTTGTTTGCGAATAGGGCTTTGCGTAGAATGACGTCACCGTCGGAAGCATTGGCTTGTTAATTTCGAGCATGCGCACTGGGATACCCCCACGGACGGCGCATGCGCAGTTAGAAAAAAACGTTGTTTACGTCGGGTCACGACGTATTTGCATAAAACACGCCCCCATCACAGAGATTTGAAAGCCGCGCCATTACGCCGCCAAAGATACACTACGCCGCCGTAACTTACGGCGCGAATTCTTTGAGGATTCGAAAAAAAAGGTAAGTTACGGCGGCGTAGTGTATCTTAGATACGCTACGCTCGGCGCAATAATGCGCCGTTGTACGTGGATCTACCCCCTGGTGGGATAACATTCAGTTTACATGGAGCAAGATTGCGTGTCATTTCCATGATAATTAGAGATGCATCCCCCTGATAGAGGTGATGTGGGTATCCCAGGAGGGTACAACTTACTGATGAATGTATCGTATAAAAACATTATGTACAGTGCAGCAGGAGGAGTGAGACTTTTTGAAATTGAGTGTTACAGCCGTTACAGGAGATTTCATTTCTTCCTTGCTTCTATTCTTCCTTTCCTTTTTCCTTTATATATTTACTTTCTTTTATTTCCTTTCCCGTCCTTTCCTTTCATTTTTGTTCACTCCTTTTCATTCCTTCCATTTCATTTTCCTTTCATTTATTTCCTTTCACTCCCCCTTGCTTTCATTTCTCTGTCTTTCATTTATTTCCTTTCCTTTTTGTTTTTTATTTCCTTTCCTTTCCATACCTTTCATTTATTTCCTTTTCCTTTTCTTTTATTTCCTTTCTTTCCTTTAATTTATTTTCTTTCATTTTCCTTCCCATTCCTTTAATTTTCCTTTTCATCTATTTCCTTTCCTTTATTTGATTTTCTTTTTTTTTTCTTCCTTTTTTTTTATTTTCCTTTCCTTTATTTCCCTTTCTTGTATTTCCTTTCCCTTCCTTTGTTTTTTATTTCCCATTCCTTTCCTTTCCATTCCTGACCTATAGTTTCTTTCCTTTTCCTTTTGTTTATTTTTATTCCCTTTTGCTTTCCATTCCTTTCCTTTTCCTTTGATGTATTTTCATTTCATTTTCTTTTATATAATTTCCTTTCATTTTCCCTTCTTCCCTTTCCTTTCCTTTCTTTGCTTTCCTTTTCTTTTTTTCCTTTCCTTTTTTTTCTTTTCCCGTTCTTTCCTTTATTTCCTTTGCCGTTCTTTCCTTTCCTTTAATTTATTTCCCTTTCTTTTATTTCATTTCCTTTTCCTTTATTGATTTTCATTTGCCATTCTTTCCTTTCCATTCCTTACCTTTCTTTTCTTTTCATTCCTTTCCTTCCCCTTTTGTTTATTTTATTTCCTTTCCATTCCTTTCATTTCATTTATTTCCATTTCATTTTCCTTTTTCTTCATTTCCTTTTCCTTTATTTCCCTTTCTTTTCCTTTCTTTCCTTTCCCTTCCTTTGTTTTCTTTACCTTTTCTTTGTTTCCTTTCCTTCCCTGTCCTTTCATTTTCTTCCCTTTCATATATTTCCCTTTATTTCCTTTCCTTTCCTTTGTTTCATTTCCTTCCCTGTCCTTTAATTTTCTTCCCTTTCATATATTTCCCTTTCTTTTCCTTCCTTTCCTTTCATTTTTTTTTCATTTTCTTTTTTCTTCATTTCCCTTCCTTTTATTTATTTACTTTCCCTTTCCTTTCCTTTGTTTCCTTTCCTTCCCTGTCCTTTATTTTCTTCCCTTTCATATATTTCCATTTCTTTTCCTTTATTTCCTTTCCCTTCCTTTGTTTTAGTTTCCTTTCCTTTGTTTCCTTTCCTTCCCTGTCCTTTCATTTTCTTCCCTTTCGTATATTTCCATTTCTTTTCCTTTATTTCCTTTCCTTTCCATACCTTTCATTTCATTTATTTCCATTTCATTTTATTTTTTCTTCATTTCCCTTTCCTTTATTTCCCTTCCTTTTATTTATTTACTTTCCCTTTCCCTTGTTTCCTTTCCTTCCCTGTCCTTTCTTTTTCTTCCCTTTCATATATTTCCCTTTCTTTTCCTTTATTTCCTTTCCCTTCCTTTCTTTTCCTTTCCTTTAATTTATTTCCTTTCCTCTCCTTTCCTTTGTTCTCATATTTCACATATGTTTTATTGCAGTGAAGAAATCTGAACTTCCAGGGGAAGATGGAATGGCGGTGGAAATCATTACCTTTACTCTTCATTCTAATAGAAGGTAAAGACATTCTGCACCTGAACACGACACAAATCCCATTCACAAACAGATTTTATTTTTTAATCTCATCTTCAGCCTTTCCTCCAGCCTTGTACGGTTGTACCGGATCCTCTTCTCTACTGAAATGGCTAATACTCTGATTTCACCGCACACTGCGAGATTCTCACCATGTGCATTAGAAGGAGCAGCAAGTCAGATAGAGCCCCCGCCTCATTTCCTGGCTGGAGGACATCCAGCATCATCTAGGCCAGTGATGGGGAACATTGGCACCCCAGATGTTTTGGAACTATTTCCCATGATGCTCTAGCACTCTACAGTGTAGTGGAGCATCATGGGAAATGTAGTTCCAAAACATCTGGGGTGCCAAGGTTCCCCATCACTGCTCTAGGTCTTTCTTACCAATCCTTGGCCCTGTCCCTAGCCAGCCTCTTTCACCCATTGGATTTCAGTTCTTTCCATCATGGAGGCTCAGCATCATGTGGGCGTTGCCTAGAGCGGTCTGCATGCGCATACAACCTGCCGAGGGATGACCACTCCTCCAGATTGATATCCACCAATCAAGGCATTTTGATATTTGCATAACGATTTCCAAGAGCCAGCCTACTGCTCGCTTAGGGGCTGAGACATCGTGATGTTTTTGGGAAGGTATGTACAGCACCCTGCCTGCCCCTCCAACCAGCCATGATCTGTTTGCATTGCACAGAGAAGCATATAGACCTAGTGATGACATCACTGGGCTAGATTCAGATAGGTTAGCGGATCTTTAGATCCGCGTAACCTATCTGATTTACGATCCGCCGCCGCAAGTTTTTGAGGCAAGTGCTTAATTCAGAAAGCACTTGCCTCTAAACTTGCGGCGGCGTATCGTGAATCCCCCGGCGGAATTCAAATTCCGCGGCTAGGAGGCGTGTACAATTTAAATCAGTCGCGTCCCCGCGCTGATCGAACAGCGCATGCACCGTCCGCAAATTTTCCCAGCGTGCATTGCTCCAAATGACGTCGCAAGGACGTCATTGGTTTCGACGTTAACGTAAATTACGTCTGGCCGTATTCGCGAACGACTTACGCAAACGACGTAAAAAATTCAAAACTCGGCGCGGGAACGACGGCCATACTTAACATAGGATACGCCGCACTTACCCCTCCTATAGCAGGGGTAACTTTCCGTCGGAAAAAGCCGAACGCAAACGACGTAAAAAAAAAGCGCCGGGCGGTCGTTCGTTTCTGAATTGGCGTAAATGCTCATTTGCATATCCGACGCGTAAAAGATACGGAAGCGCCACCTAGCGGTCGGCCTGGAATTGCAGCCTAAGATCCGACGGTGTAAGACACTTACACCAGTCGGATCTTAGGGAAATCTATGCGTAACCTGATTCTCTGAATCAGGCTCATAGATACGAACGCCCTCAGAGATACGACGGCGTATCAGGAGATAGGCCGTCGTATTTTCTTTCTGAATCCGGCCCACTGTGTCTAAAATGTGCTGAAAATGAAAAGGGTTAATTTAACCAGTAGCCGACCAGCCTCTGTTGTTATACTGCGGCAGGTTGGCTCTGCCAAGGCTGTCTTAATGCCTGGGCACACTTGGGCACTGCCCAGGGGCCCCAGGTGCACGGGTGCCCTATGATAGTCTTGCATTACATCATATTTGCCAACTGTCCTATATCTGCTAGGATAGTCATGCATTTAACTAAGTTTTCCTAGGATGATAGCCTTGCCCTGAGTGGCATCCCAGAACGTGTACTTTGCCCTCCTGATGCCCTTTTGCCCCCCCCCCCCCCTGTGCTCTTTGTGTTGATTTAGTCTTTGAATTATGGAATGTTTTCTTATTGTTTAAAATCTTTTTTATTGAAAGTACTAATATATATATGTATAGGTTTAATTCTATCAACTATTTATACTTTAATTCTTGAGTAGGTGTGTAAATTTGGGGCAGGCTGGCAGAGGTCCCAGTGCATTACTTTGCCCAGGGGCCCATAATGCTATTAAGACGGCCCTGGGCTCTGATGGGCAAATTGCCGTAGATGTACGTCGGCCGCTTTAAGACCACCGGGCACCCGCGATTGCTCCTGTCAGGGGAGAGGAGACAGATCTGCTGTTCATACTGATTTTGAACAGCGATATGTCTCCTCCTCTAGGCAGTCCCATCCCCCAACAGTTAGAAACACTCCCTAGGACACACATTTAACCCCTTTTAACCCCTCGATCGCCCTTTTAGTGTTAACCTCTTCTCTACCAGTAACATTTATAGAGTAATCAGTGGCTATTTTTAGCTCTGATCGCTGTATACATGTCAATGATCCCAAAAAAGTGTCAAAAGTGTCCCATGTGTCCGCCATCATGTCGCAATACTGCTATAAATCGCAGATCGCCGCCATTACTAGTAAAATAATAATAAGAATAAAAATGCCATAAATATACAGTGGAACCTCGGATTACGCGCATAATCCGTTCCAGGAGAATGCTCGTAATCCAAAGTACTTGCATATCAAAGCAAGTTTCCTCATTGAAGTCAATTGAAACGGAAATAATTAGTTCCGCATTGACATCAATGACATGCAATACCGCATGCGACCAGAGGTGGGGGGGGGGGGGAACCAGAGAGCATTGAAAAGAGTAGTAAAGGCCCGAAGACAGCTCGGCTGACCTCGGCAAACCTCGGAAAGGCTCGTAAACTTAGTATATCTGTGTCTTTCCGAGCATTCCCAAACGGCGCCGTTTGGGTCCGCTTGGCTCCCGCGCCCCCCCCCCACCTCTGGCCAAACACGGTGCTGCACACCGCTTGTTCTTGAATCCTGCTCGCAAACCGAGTTAGGATTTTTTTTAAATACAGTGCTCAAATTGCGAAACGCTCGTTAACCGTGTTACTCGCAATCCGAGGTTCCACAGTATCTCCTATTTTGTAGATGCTATACATTTTTCGCAAACCAATCAATATATGCTTATTTTATCAAAAATATGTAGAAGAATAGATATCCGCCTAATCTGAGAACAACTTTTTTTTTGGGGGGGGGGTATTACTTTTTTTTTAAAAATTATCTGCATTTTTTTGTTTATAGCGCAAAAAATTAAAACCACAGAGGTGATCAAATAGCACCAAAAGAAAGCGCTATTTGTTGTGAAAAAAAGGACGTCGTTCTTATTTGGGTACAGTGTCGCACGGCCACGCAATTATCAGTTAACCACTTAACCCCCGGACCATATTGCTGGTCAAAGACCTGAGCACTTTTTGCGATTCGGCACTGCATCGCTTTAACTGACAATTACGCGGTCGTGCGACGTGGCCCCCTAACAACATTTACATCCTTTTTTCCCCACAAATAGAGCTTTCTTTTGGTGGTATTTGATCACCTCTGCGGTTTTTAGTTTTTGCGCTATAAACAAAAATAGAGCAACAATTTTGAAAAAAAATAATATTTTTTACTTTTTGCTATAATAAATATCCCCTAAAAATATATAAACATAATTTTTTTCCTCAGTTGAGGCCGATACGTATTCTTCTACATATTTTTCGTAAAAAAAATTTGCAATTAGCATTTATAGATTTGTTTGCTCAAAAATTATAGCGTTTACAAAATAGGGGGTATTTTTATGGCATTTTTATTAATATGTTTTTTTTACTAGTAATGGCGGCGATCAGCGATTTTTTTTTCGGTACTGCGACATTATGGCGGACACTTCGGACACTTTTGACACATTTTTGGGACCATTGGTATTTTTATAGCGATCAGTGCTATAAAAATGCATTGGATTACTATAAAAATACCACTGGCAGGGAAGGGGTTAACACTAGGGGGCGGAGAAGGGGTTAAGTATGTTCCCTGGGTGTGTTCTAACTGTAGGGGGGGTGGCCTCACATGGGGAAATGACTGATCGCTGTTCATACATTGTATGAACAGACGGTCAGGCATTTCTCCCCTGACAGTACCGGGAGCTGTGTGTTTACACACACAGCTCCCGGTCCCCGCTCTGTAACGAGCGATCGCGGGTGCCCGGCGGTGATCGCGACCGCCGGGCACGTGCGCGGTATTCAGGAGCGAGCGCCCCTAGTGGCTGCTTAGAGAGCCGACGTTATACTACGTACTCTCGCGCAGGAGAGCCGACCTGCCGCCGTAGAACTGCGGTGGCTGGTCGGCATGTAGTTAAAGCGACGCAGTGACGTACCGCAAAAAATGGCCCGGTCACAAAGGGGGGTAAATCCTTCCCGGGGCTAAAAAACATTGCTGAGGGGGTGAGAAAGGAAACAGGGAATATAATGCTACCCATTAAACTGTACGGTGGCCTCTCTTCTAGGTGCGTTGAGTAGACACTGGGCGGCTTGGATGCCGGCGTCCATTTCTGCTTTTAAAGAAACTTGCGTAGCCATCCCATGTAGCTTCAACTATCCAGAAGACATTCGACCGACGACGATCCAGGGGATCTGGTACTTCAACAGTCCGTACCCTAAAAACTTCCCCCCCGTGGTCTTCAAATCCAAGACCAGCACGGCGCACGAGATCTACATGGGGCGCACCAAGATGATCGGGGATCTCCAGGAGTCCAACTGCTCCATACAGATCGACCGGGTCAGCAGCGAGCTGCAGGGAAAGTACTACTTCCGGGCGGACCTGGGGGGGTACAACCAGTACACCTACTCCGAGCACGCCAACCTTTACATACTAGGTAAGTGGCTCTGTGTACCCGTGCTTAACCCATTCATGGCCAGAGGGTGCTGAAGCATCACAACCAAATTTAGCATCAACATTGATAAACAATAATGACTGATTGACTTTACATTAGAGCTGCACGATTAATCGCGAACAATCGAAATCGCGATCTTTTTTTCCCTTTCCCGATCTTAAAAACAGCATGTCACCGATCTTTCAAGTGCAGAGAGTTCTCACAGCTGGAAAAACAAAATCCAGGCAGCCTGCCAAGTTTTAATAACAACACACAAGTAGAAACTATGGGCCAGATTCTCGTAGAATGGCGTATCTTTGCGGCGGCGTAACGTATCCGATTTACGTTACGCCGCCGCAACTTACACGGGCAAGTGCTGTATTCTCAAAGCACTTGCTCCGTAAGTTGCGGGGGCGTAGCGTAAATCCGCCGGCGTAAGCCCACCTAATTCAAATTTGGATCAGGGGGGCGTGTTTTATGTAAATCTACTGGGACATGACGTGATTGACGTTTTTCACGAACGGCGCATGCGCCGTCCGTGGAAATCTCCCAGTGTGCATTGCTCCTAATACGCCGCAAGGACGTATTGGTTTTGACGTGGACGTAAAATTACGTCCAGCCCCATTCACGGACAAGTTACGCAAACGATGCAAAATTTAAAAATGTTCACGCGGGAACGACGGCCATACTTAACATTGATGCGCCACACTTATTCCACCATATAGCAGGGGTAACTTTACCCTGGGAAAAGCCTAACGTAAACGTCGTAGCTTTACTGCGTCCGCCGCGCGTACGTTCGGGAATTCTAGCTAATTTGCATACTCGACGCGGAAATCGACGGAAACGCCACCTAGCTGGCAAAATTTTTTTTTCAGTTTAGATCCGACGGCAAAAGAGACTTACGCCTGTCAGATCTAATGGATATCTATGCGTAACTGATTCTAAGAATCAGTCGCATAGATACGACAGGCCAGATTAGGACTTATGACGGCGTACATGGCGCTGCGCCGTCGTAAGTCCTTTGAGAATCTGGGCCTAAGGCCCAGATTCACAAAGCACTTATGCCGACGTATAACACGTTACGCCAACGTAAGTGCAAATGTGTGCCGGCGTATGTGTGCGCCAGACCCACAAACCAATATGCGCCCTAAAAACAGGCGCACATTTAGGCTGGGCGCATGGTGCCGCTCCCATTGATTATCCATTCAAACATGCAAATGAGGGAAATCCGGCGATTCACGAAACGTGCGTGTGCCCGGCGCAGGCTACGCGAGATGCGCGTAAGTTGTACGTCCGGCGTAAAGTTATTCCCCATAAAGGAGGTGCAACCCGGCAACAGACATGCAAAGGTCTGCACCAGGGAACACAAGCCGGCGTATTTTGTGCCTGGCTGGGCGTACGTTATGTTCATGGCGTACGCAGTGATCCGGCGTAGCTTAGGCAGTTGTGCCGGCGTGGTTGTGAGCAGGCGCATGGGGGTGCTGTGCTTGCGTCCACGTCACGGCGCATGCGGCGATCTTCTCCGCCGCTTCCGGGTATGGTCTTCGGGACTGGGCGTTCCTATTTTGATTGACAGTTTTCCGACGGTCGCATTCATCGCATCACGAGTAGCCGAACGTCGGTGCGGCTCTATACTGCGCCTGCGCACCGACGTTCGGCTACTTTCGGAAAATCGTGACACGATGCATGCGACCTTCGGAAGCCTGTTGGAAGACTGTCAATCAAAATAGGAACGCCCAGTCCCGCAGCCCATACCCTAAAATGGCGGAGAAGATGCATCTCTAAAACGGTAAGTACGGCTTCGATTTAAAAAAAAACACCCGATTCCCCTAGACAAAATGAACAGGAATCTAAGGTTAACATTTTTTATTTCCGGGTGAACCTTCAGAGATTAATACCTGTAGCATCAGCCCCATCTAGTGGCCAAAATACGGATTTTGTTTCTCAATTAGGTAATTGAGAAAACTATACTGCATTTTGGCCACTAGATGGAGCTAAAGATCTATCACTGTAGGCTCTGTAGCACTGTGCACAGAGAGAGAGGTACAGTGTTATCTGCAAACTGGAGAGTTTGGCTTGTAAAGGAATTAATTCAGCTTTCTATAAATCACACGATTGGCTATCATGGTGATTGGATATCCAGAAACCCCATTGACTGGTTTCCAACTGTTAGTGTGAGATTTGCTGTGGTCGGTGACCAGGGCTGGACTGGGACAAAAATGTGGCCCTGGACTTCATCCAGACTGGCCCACTTTGACAGGTCTCTCCTATGGCGGCCGGACAACTCCCGCACCCCCCCCAAGCCCCCTTTCCCCCTTCACTAGCCGTTCTACTTTATTAGAGTAAAACGGCTGGTACTGGTACTCTTATAGGCAGTACCAGTGGGGAAGCTGGACATTATTTCACCCGGGGCAAATAATTTGTTCGGTGCCCCCCCCCCCCCATGGGACAAGATTAGGCAGAAGTGAGAAACTCCCAGGCCATAGCTGTTGAGTGAAGCTGTCCCCTCCCCCGTGCTCCTTCTGGTCCCCCCCATGCTCCTCTGTCATCTCCCCTGCTTCTCTGGTCCTCCCCATGTGAGCACTGCAGGGAGGGAGAGAAGATGAGCGGACGGGGGCAGCGGTCCGCTGTCACTGAAGCCGGCCCACTGAGCCATCGGCCCACCGGGAAACTCCCGGTAGTCCCAATGGCCAGACCATCCCTGTTGGTGACAGCGTGGTCTCAGAAATGGGAGTGTGCACAGGTGTGTGTTTCTAGTTCACTTGTATAGTGGTGCCTGTATCACAGTAATAAACTCATTGGGTCACACAAACAGTTGACGTTCTTCTTCCTTCTGAAATCTTGCTGTTCCATTTTTTGCTTGCAGACGAGCCCTTCGTGGTCCAGCCTCAGGAAATAATCTCAGGCTCCGAGACGGAGATCACATGCTTGGTGGACGATAACTGCCCCGACATGAAGCCCACGGTGACCTGGATGGACATCGAGGGGCTGGAGCATCACATGGTGTTCGCCCACCTGGAGGAGAACAATCTCTCTTGGAAGCAGACCTCCACCCTGAAATTCCTGCCCTCCCATAAGAACAACGGGCAGCGGCTCGGCTGTAGAGTCACCTATCCGGGCACAGAACTGGATTACAAAGGATTTGTGACCATGGATGTAAAATGTGAGTCGCAAAGGCTTTCCAGTTTCCCCGATTCATCAAGCTGGAAAAGAACTGCCATTGACTGGGAGGCCATGTTGGCATGCATTAAGTGCACTTTAAGGTCTCTGGGCCAGATTCACAAAGAGATACGACGGTGTATCTACAGATACACCATCGTATCTCTGACTTACACTGGTCCTATCTATGCGCCTGATTCATAGAATCAGATACGCATAGATAGGGCTAAGATCTGACAGTGTTACACTGTGTTACACTGTCGGATCTTTTTTTCAATTTAAAAATGGCGCCGGGGGCGTTCCCGCTGATTTACGATAAATAATATGTAAATCAGCGAGATATGCAAATTCACGAACGTACGCGGACCCGACGCAGTCTTCTTACGACGTTTCCGTAGCGGCGTACCCGTCGTATACTTACCCCTTCTTTTATCAGGCGCAGCCAATGTTAAGTATAGCCGGCGTTCCCGCGTCGAATTTGAATTTTTTAACGTCGTTTGCGTAAGTCGTTCTCGAATACGGACGGACGTCGTTTACGTAAGCGTCGAGCAATGCACGCCGGAGAAATTTCGCGGACGGCGCCTGCGCATTTAAATCGGCGCGGGAACACGCCTGATTTAAATAGTACACTCCCCTAGCCGCGGAATTTGAATTCCGCCGGGGGATTTAGGATCCGCCGTCGCAAGTTTGGAGGTAAGTGGTTTGTGAATTAGCCACTTGCCTCCTAAACTTGCGGGAGCGGATCTTAATTCACGTAGATCGAGCGGATCTATAGATCCGCTGCGCTACGTGAATCTGGCCCTCTATTTATAAAATAATCCCTGTATAGTGTCTAGTATGTGTATTTTCTATGATCGACAGCTCCATCTAGTGGCCATCATGTGGTAATTTTCTGGAATACTGCAGTCAGGAATATACCACATCATGTCCACTTGATGGTGCTAATGCTCATAGGAAATACATATATTAGACACTATGGGCCAGATTCTCGTAGAATGGAGTAAAACTCCGGCGGCGTAACGTATCTCGTTTACGTTACGCGGCCGCAAGTTTTACGGCAAGTGCTTGATTCACAAAGCACTTGCCTGTAAAGTTGCGGCAGAGTAGCGTAAATCCTCTGGCGCAAGCCCGCCTAATTCAAATGATCCAGGTAGGGGGCGTGGATCATTTAAATTAGGCGCGTTCCCGCGCCGAACGTACTGCGCATGCGCCGTCCCTAAAATTTCCCGACGTGCATTGCGCTAAATGATGTCGCAAGGACGTCATTGGTTTCGACGTGAACGTAAATGGCGTCCAGCCCCTATTCACGGACGAGTTACGCAAACAACGTAAAACTTTCAAATTTCGACGCGGGAACGACGTCCATACTTAACATTGGCTGCGCCTCCTAATAGCATGAGCAACGTTACGACGAAAATGACTTACGCAAACGACGTAAAAAAACTACCGCCGGGCGCACGTACGTTTGTGAATCGGCGTAAGTAGGTAATTTGCATACTCTACGCTGAAAACTACGGGAGCGACACCTAGCGGCCAGCGTGAGAATGCACCCTAAGATACGACGGCGTAAGAGACTTATGCCAGTCGTATCTTAGGCTAATGTCGGCGTATCTTGCTTTCTGAATACAGAAAGTAGATACGCCGGCGCAGCTTAGCAATTACGCGGCGTATCTATGGATACGCCGGCGTAATTGTTCTCTGAATCTACCCCAATGGGCCAGATTCAGGTAGACTTACGACGGGCGTATCAGTAGATACGCCGTCGTAAGTCCGAATCCCCGCCGTCGTATATTTAAGCGTATTCTCAAGCTGACATACGCTTAAATATTAAGATACGACCGGCGTAAGTCTCCTACGCCGTCGTATCTTAACTGCATATTTACGCTGGCCGCTAGGGGCGTGTACGCTGATTTACGCCTAGACTATGTAAATCAGCTAGATACGCCTATTCACGAACGTACGCCCGGCCGTCGCAGTACAGATACGCCGTTTACAATAGGCTTTTTCCGGCGTAAAGTTACCCCTGCTATATGAGGCGTAGCCAATGTTAAGTATGGACGTCGGGCCAGCGTCGAATTTTCCGTCCATTACGTCGTTTGCGTATGTTGTTCGCGAATATGGCTGGGCGTAACTTACGTTCACGTCGAAAGCATTGACTATTTGCAGCTTAATTTGGAGCGTGCACACTGGGATACGTTCACGGACGGCGTAAAAAGCATCATTTACGTGGGGTCACGATAATTTTACATAAAACACGCCCACATCTTACACATTTGAATTAGGCGGGCTTACCCCGGCCAATTTACGCTATGCCGACGCAACTTACGGAGCAAGTGCTTTGTGAATAATGCACTTGCCTGTCAAAGTTGCGGAGGCGTAGCGTAAATAGGATACGCTACGCCTGCACAGAGTTACGCGCTCCCTACCTGAATCTGGCCCATTATGGTGATCATTTGTGCTTGCTGTGTGGATGCTTGAGGTATTCGCACAGTAGACCCTCCAAAAGTATGCGACAGAGCACTTAAGGCGTGCTAAAAGTGACATGCAATGATAATTGACCATACTAACATTCCCCAAGTGCCCTTTAGGATTCCCTCAATATAACATGAGATGTGATCATTTCCCTCTGTTACAGACGCCCCGCGAATCGTGGATATAAACTCGTCCACGGAAACCACAGAAGGCACGCAGCTGGTGTTTGTCTGCGTCGTTGATAGTAACCCCATGTCACGTGTTATGTGGCTGAAGGACGACGTGGTTTTAAAGGAAGACTTCACAGGAAACCTCACCCTAGAGCTGGAGTACGTAACCTACAACCATGATGGCGTGTACCTGTGCGCCGCCGAGAACGACTATGGGAGGATCAACAAGTCCATGGGGCTGGCCGTCATGTGTGAGTAGACAAGAAGGAAGATCTAGGTGTCTAAAATTGTAGAACTCATGGGCTATGCAGGGGGATTACAGATAGAAAGGGATTTCGATTTCTGGAATGGGTTGATCCTGTCCTAAGTCTTTGGTATCTCCTCTAAAGGTAGTTGTGGTGTCTAGTCTTATGGAATTGGGGTATCTTCTGATAGGTAGTTGTGGTATTTGCTTTTAGGCCATTGTGATATCTGCTTATAGGCGGTTGCGGTATCTTCTCTTAGGTAGTTGTGCTATATGTTCTGAGATGGTTGTGCTATCTCCTCTTAGGTAGTTATGATATTTGCTTTTAGGTATTTGTGATATCTCCTCTTAGGTAGTTGTGATATCTCCTCTTAGGTAGTTGTAGTATCTCCTCTTATGTAGTTGTGATATCTCCTCTTAGGTAGTTGTAGTATCTCCTCTTATGTAGTTGTGATATCTCCTCTTAGGTAGTTGTAGTATCTCCTCTTAGGTAGTTATGATATCTCCTCTTAGGTAGTTGTGATATCTCCTCTTAGGTAGTTATGATATTTGCTTTTAGGTATTTGTGATATCTCCTCTTAGGTAGTTGTGATATCTCCTCTTAGGTAGTTGTGAATGTGATATCTCCTCTTAGGTAGTTGTAGTATCCTCTCTTAGGTAGTTGTAGTATCTCCTCTTAGGTAGTTGTAATATCTCCTCTTAGGTAGTTGTAATATCTCCTCTTAGGTAGTTGTAGTATCTCCTCTTAGGTAGTTGTAGTATCCTCTCTTAGGTAGTTGTAGTATCCTCTCTTAGGTAGTTGTAGTATCCTCTCTTAGGTAGTTGTAGTATCCTCTCTTAGGTAGTTGTAGTATCCTCTCTTAGGTAGTTGTAGTATTCTCTTTTAGGTAGTTGTAGTATCCTCTCTTAGGTAGTTGAAGTATCCTCTCTTAGGTAGTTGTAGTATCCTCTCTTAGGTAGTTGTAATATCTCCTTTTAGGTAGTTGTAGTATCCTCTCTTAGGTAGTTGTAGTATTCTCTTTTAGGTAGTTGTAGTATCCTCTCTTAGGTAGTTGTAGTATTCTCTCTTAGGTAGTTGTAGTATCCTCTCTTAGGTAGTTGTAGTATCCTCTCTTAGGTAGTTGTAATATCTCCTTTTAGGTAGTTGTAGTATCCTCTCTTAGGTAGTTGTAGTATTCTCTTTTAGGTAGTTGTAGTATCCTCTCTTAGGTAGTTGTAGTATCCTCTCTTAGGTAGTTGTAGTATCCTCTCTTAGGTAGTTGTAGTATCCTCTCTTAGGTAGTTGTAGTATCCTCTCTTAGGTAGTTGTAGTATCCTCTCTTAGGTAGTTGTAGTATTCTCTTTTAGGTAGTTGTAGTATCCTCTCTTAGGTAGTTGTAGTATCCTCTCTTAGGTAGTTGTAGTATCCTCTCTTAGGTAGTTGTAGTATTCTCTTTTAGGTAGTTGTAGTATCCTCTCTTAGGTAGTTGTAGTATCCTCTCTTAGGTAGTTGTAATATGTCCTTTTAGGTAGTTGTAGTATCCTCTCTTAGGTAGTTGTAGTATTCTCTCTTAGGTAGTTGTAGTATCCTCTCTTAGGTAGTTGTAGTATCCTCTCTTAGGTAGTTGTAGTATCCTCTCTTAGGTAGTTGTAGTATCCTCTCTTAGGTAGTTGTAATATGTCCTTTTAGGTAGTTGTAGTATCCTCTCTTAGGTAGTTGTAGTATCTCCTCTTAGGTAGTTGTAATATCTCCTCTTAGGTAGTTGTAGTATCTCCTCTTAGGTAGTTGTAATATCTCCTCTTAGGTAGTTGTAGTATCTCCTCTTAGGTAGTTGTAATATCTCCTCTTAGGTAGTTGTAGTATCTCCTCTTAGGTAGTTGTAATATCTCCTCTTAGGTAGTTGTAGTATCTCCTCTTAGGTAGTTGTAGTATCCTCTCTTAAGTAGTTGTAGTATCTCCTCTTAGGTAGTTGTAGTATCTCCTCTTAGGTAGTTGTAGTATTCTCTCTTAGGTAGTTGTAGTATCTCCTCTTAGGTAGTTGTAGTATTCTCTCTTAGGTAGTTGTAGTATCCTCTCTTAGGTAGTTGTAGTATCCTCTCTTAGGTAGTTGTAGTATCTCCTCTTAGGTAGTTGTAGTATTCTCTCTTAGGTAGTTGTAGTATCTCCTCTTAGGTAGTTGTAGTATTCTCTCTTAGGTAGTTGTAGTATCCTCTCTTAAGTAGTTGTAGTATCCTCTCTTAGGTAGTTGTAGTATCCTCTCTTAGGTAGTTGTAGTATCCTCTCTTAGGTAGTTGTAGTATTCTCTCTTAGGTAGTTGTAGTATCCTCTCTTAAGTAGTTGTAGTATCCTCTCTTAGGTAGTTGTAGTATCCTCTCTTAGGTAGTTGTAGTATTCTCTCTTAGGTAGTTGTAGTATCCTCTCTTAAGTAGTTGTAGTATCCTCTCTTAGGTAGTTGTAGTATCCTCTCTTAGGTAGTTGTGATATCTGCTCCTGGGCCGTTTTGATATCTGCTCTTAGGTACTTGTGATTGTATGCTCTTAGGTAGTTATGATATCTGCTTTTAGGCTATTGTGATATCTGTTCTCAGGTGGTTGTGGCATCTGCTCTTAAAGCGGGGGGTTCACCCTAAAAAAAAAATCGAACATTACAACGAGCTGACCTGTGACACGGACATCATGCGGGTCTTTTTTTCCGTACATACTGTTTTATCTGTATTTTCTCCCCGGATTTCCCGCGGGAGTGGGCGTTCCTAGGGTAAGTGATTGACGTTCTTCCGACCGGCAGATACAGCGCGTCACGAGTTGCTGAAAGAAACCGAACGTCGGGTCGGCTCTATATGGCGCTATACGGAGTCTGTGCACCGACGTTCGGCTTCTTTCGGCAACTCGTGACGCACTGTATGCGCCGGTCGGAAGAACGTCAATCACTTACCCTGTGAATAGGAACGCCCACTCCCGCGGAGAATCCGGGGAGAAAATACAGATAAAACGGTATGTACGAAAAAAAAAAAGACCAGCATAATGTCCGTGTCACAGGTCAGCTCATTGTAATGTTAGAATTTTTTTTTTAGGGTGAACCCCCGCTTTAAGTAGTTGTATTATCTGCTTTTAGGTATTTGTGATATCTGCTCTTAGTCGGTTGAGATATCTCCTCTTAGGTAGTTGTGAGATCTCCATTAAGGTAGTTGTATCTTCTCTTAGGTAGTTGTGATATCTGCTCCTGGGCCATTTTGATATCTTCTCTTAAGCCCTGTACACACGATCGGTTTGTCTGATGAAAACGGACCGTTTTCATCGGACAAACAGATCGTGTGTGGGCCCCATCGGTTTGTTTTTCATCAGTGAAAAAAAAATAGAACATGTTTTAAAATCTTTCTATGGATAAAAAAAAAACGATCGTCTGTGTGGAACTCCATCGGTCAAAAATCAGCGCATGCTCAGAATCAAGTCGACGCATGCTTGGAAGCATTGAACTTCATTTTTCTCTGCACGTCGTAGTGTTTTACGTCACCGCGTTTTGGACACGGTCGGATTTTTGACCGATGGTGTGTAGGCAAGACTGATGAAAGTCAGCTGTATCGGATATCCGTCGAAAAAATCCATCGGATTAGATTCCATCAGATATCCGATCGTGTGTACAGGGCTTTAGGCATAATGTTTGCTCTTAACATTTCAAATCTGAGTAAGGACCATTTTAAAATATGTTTCATATTGGCAACTAGAGACCAGTCAAGCTCTCACAAGTTTCATTGGTTGTGGTTCCGGTAAAAACCTGAGAGCCGCCATAATTTAGAATCTGATCCAAAAGTCCCATTGAACTCCCATTGAACTCCCATTGAACTCCCGTTGAACGCTCTATGAAGTGTGCATTACAGGGCAGCAAATATGCCAAAATTGTGGTTTGGGGAGCTCCTGGCAGCCCTGCCTGATGGGATCTATAAGGCCAAAAAAATTGAAAAGTTAGGATGCATTCTACGGAAATCAGAAAAAAAAAACAGCAGATCCCAAAAAATTCTACCAGGGATGCAAAGATAAAAGGGTGGGAGATGGTGACCCTGGCAGTCAAGCTAAAGATGCCTAGGCAACGGCAATAGCAGTTATAAGGCAGAAACAGCCTGAACTCTTTGAAAGACCAACCTGCCGAAAATAACATTGCAATTTGGATTTGGATTCATGAAATTTGGCCGGCCTCCAACCCTTTCGGAATTTTAGGATTACCTCTATTTGCAACATCTTGTTTACATAAACCTCCTGCCGTGGTGCATAAAGCATTTCATCCACTAGATGGCAGTGATGTTTTGACAAGATATTGGCTTCTTAGTAATATGTTACTCCAGTTTATATCTAATAATGACCAGTATAACAGAAATAACTGAATTTGGTTTGCTTAGGCCTCTGCACAGTCTGCAATAGACACCTGATAACCATTATAACCTGAACGTGTTCTTTTCCAGATGCCCCATGGAAACCATCGGTGAACGTATCGCTTGTCGCAATCGAAGGCGAGACGGTGACCATGTTCTGCAACACCCAGGGGAACCCCGACCCCATCCTCTCCATTGTCAAAGATAAGCAAATCCTCAACTCTGTCATCTTCGAGAATGAGCTGATCCTGGAGATCCCGTCGGTCACCCACGAGCATGATGGGGAGTATTGGTGTCTGGCCGAAAATCAATATGGACACAGCAACAGCTCCTTCAACCTCACCGTTGTGTGTAAGTAGAAGAAAAGGGTATTTTTGCACTTTTCTTTTAGCATTTCATACCTAGCAGCTTAGACAGTCTCATATTTCTGGGCCATTGATGTGTGGGGGAAAAAAGGTGCTTGGGTGCAGTTCACATTTTCACCATGTGGTGGAGCTTTTTCACAGAAGTAAAAAAAAAAGCTGGCAGTGCTGCAGGGGGAG
Source organism: Rana temporaria (assembly GCF_905171775.1). Lineage (NCBI taxonomy): Eukaryota > Metazoa > Chordata > Amphibia > Anura > Ranidae > Rana > Rana temporaria. The sequence goes on from NC_053498.1 coordinate 10,995,135, forward strand.
GAAGAAGAAGATCGGTGTCTGCAATAAGACAGTACAGCCGGGCCTCCTGCTCAACAGGTGCCCGGGCCCCACTTTTCAACTGATGGGTCCCGGGCCCAGTACAGGATGCCCGGCTGCACTGACTTATCAGCGGCCCTGGCAGCAGACCCTCTCATTTAGCATCCGCTTTTAGTAAATTGTCCCCCACCCCCCAAAAAAATGCAAGTTTCACTTCTATGCAACCACAGCAACAGTACTCAGTATGTGGTTTGAACTGCTCGGTATGCTTATCCCCCTGCTCCTGTAATTGGCCTGCTTAGAGCTTGCAGTAAAATGACAGGCATCTCCCGCACTGTCTTATATTTAATGAGGCTTTAGAGGAGGGCAGGGAGCATAGGTGAGAGTGTTCCTTATTATAACACTAGATAAGATAAGATATAAAATATAAGATAAGATATAAGATTAAGATATAGGCCCAGATTCACAAAGACTTACGACGGCGTATCTCCAGATACGCCGTCGTAAGTCCGAATGGCCGCCGTCGTATCTATGCGCCTGATTCATAGCATCAGTTACGCATAGATTTGGCCAAGATACGAGCGGCGTAAGTCTCCTACGCCGTCGTATCTTGGGGTGCATATTTACGCTGGCCGCTAGGTGGCGCTTCCGTTGATTTCCGCGTTGAATATGCAAATGAGCTAGCTACGCCGATTCACGAACGTACGTGCGCCCGTCGCAATTAGTTACGTCGTTTACGTAAGACATACGCCGGCGTAAAGATAAAGCAGGTCTCTAGGTGGCGCAGCCCATGCAAAGTATGGACGTCGGAACAAGCGTATCTTTTTACGTCGTTTGCGTAAGCTGTACGCGAATAGGGCTGTGCGTAAGTTACGTTCACGTCGTAGGCAGTGTTCGAAGTATCTTAGGCATTCTATCCGACGCATGCGCACTGGGATACGTCAACGGACGGCGCATGCGCCGTTCGTTGCAAAACGTCATTTACGTGGGGTCATGCTTTATTTACATAAAACACGCCCACCTCTTCACAATTTGAATTAGGCGTGCTTACGCCGGCACATTTACGCTATGCCGCCGTAACTTAGGACGCAAGTGCTTTGTGAATACAGCACTTGCCTCTCTAAGTTGCGGCGGCGTAGCGTAAATACGATACGCTACGCCCGCCCACACTTACGCCGCCCTACGTGAATCTAGGCCAAAAGATATAAGAGATAAGATAAGATTTAAGATATAAGATAAGATATAAGATAAGATATAAGATATAAGATATAAGATATACGATAAGATATACAATAAGATATACGATAAGATAAGATATAGGATATAAGATAAGATATAAGATAAGATATGCGATAAGATAAGATATAAGATATAAGATAAGATATACGATAAGATATAAGATAATATATACGATAAGATAAGATATAAGATATAAGATAAGATATAAGATAAGATATAAGATATACGATAAGATAAGATATAAGGTAAGATATAAGGTATAAGATAAGATATAAGATAAGATATACGATAAGATAAGATATAAGATAAGATATACGATAAGATATAAGATAAGATATAAGATAAGATATACGATAAGATAAGATATAAGATATAAGATAAGATATAAGATAAGATATACGATAAGATATAAGATATAAGATAAGATATACGATAAGATATAAGATATAAGATAAGATATAAGATAAGATATACGATAAGATATAAGATATAAGATAAGATATAAGATAAGATATACGATAAGATATAAGATATAAGATAAGATATAAGATATAATATAAGACAAGATATAAGATAAGATATAAGATAAGATATACGATAAGATATAAGATATAAGATAAGATATAAGATATAATATAAGACAAGATGTAAGATAAGATATACGATAAGATATACGATAAGATAAGATATAAGATATACGATAAGATATACGATAAGATATACGATAAGATATACGATAAGATAAGATATAAGGTAAGATAAGATATACGATAAGATATACGATAAGATAAGATATAAGATATAAGATAAGATATATGATAAGATATACGATAAGATAAGATATAAGATAAGATATAAGATATAAGATAAGATATAAGATAAGATATAAGATAAGATATACAATAAGATATACGATAAGATATACGATAAGATATAAGATATAAGATAAGATATAAGATAAGATATAAGATAAGATATACGATAAGATAAGATATAAGGTAAGATATAAGATAAGATAATATATAAGGTATAAGAGATAAGATACTTTATTGCCATAGTACATAGGACTGGTCATGTGATGATACCAGCACACTCCCACTTAGCACTCACTTTAGCATTGGCCTTGCTTTTGTCATTATCTACAGATCAGAAGCAGGTAAAACATTTTTTACAATGTAAATAATCCACCCAGAGAGGATTCCTTCTTAACAAATCTGAAGTTGTGAATGGAACTGTTTTTATTTTCCGCAGTTTCGCCGATAGTTTTATCCGAATCTAAGTGCACGGTGACGAAGGACAGCGTTCAGTGCATGTGCACGGTCAAGTCCAACCCCGACCCGTACATCATGTTCGAGATCCCCGAAAAGAACTTTACGGTGAGCGAGCTGAACGCGGAGTTCGTCCACTCCCAGAGGAACGGCTACACGGTGAGCAGCATCCTGACGCTGCAGAAGGAGACGGAGCTTCCCAAAGTCGTCCTGTGTTCTGCAAGCAATCTGTACGGCAAGAAGATCCACGAGCTCGGCTTCCAGGACACCGGTAAGTGGCGGCAGTGCTGGTAAATCTAGGGAGTCGCTGATTTTTCATTTCCCTGAATAGGGATGAGGGAGGGATCATTGGCGACCCCCTTTCCTCCTAATGTTTTTGCTTGACTCTCATGGCTATTAACTTGCCTCATCAGTTCCCATCAGTGCTGCCTCACGAGTGCACATCAGTGGAGCCTCATCAGTGCAGCCTCACCAGTGCCTATCAGTGCTGCCTCATCAGTGCCCATCAGTGCAGCCTTATCAGTGCCCATCAGTGGAGCCTCATCATGCCTATCAGTGCTGCCACATCAGTGGAGCCTCACCAGTGCCCATCAGTGGAGTCTCACCAGTGCCCATCAGTGGAGTCTCACCAGTGCCCATCAGTGGAGTCTCACCAGTGCCCATCAGTGGAGTCTCACCAGTGCCCATCAGTGGAGCCACACCAGTGCCCATCAGTGCGGCCTCACCAGCGCCCATGTAGGAATGTATTGTCAGTTCCATCTAGTGGCAAGATGCAGTATAGCTTTCTTAAAATACCCCCAGCAAAAAGATATATATACTGCATTTTGGCCACTAGATGGAGCCGGCGACACAGGGGGCCGGATTCAGATAGGTGAGCGGATGTCTAGATCCCCGTAATCTGATTTACGTTACGCCGCCGCAAGTTTTTGAGGCAAGTGCTTTATTCAGAAAGCACTTGCCTGTAAAGTTGCGGCGGCGTAGCGTAAATCCCCCGGCCGAATTAAAATTCGGCCGTCCCCTCGCCGAACGAACTGCGCATGCGCAGTCCGCAAAATTTCCCAGCGTGCATTGCTCCAAATGACGTCGCAAGGACGTCATTGGTTTTGACATTAACGTAAATTACGTCCGGCCGTATTCGCGAACGACTTACGCAAACGACGTAAAAATTTCAAAACTCGGCACGGGAACGACGTCCATACTTAACATAGGATACGCCGCACATACCCCTCATATAGCAGGGGTAACTTTCCGCCGGAAAAAGCCGAACGCAAACAACGTAAAAAAAAAAGGCGCCGGGCGGTCGTTCGTTTCTGAATCGGCGTAACTCCTCATTTGCATATTCGAAGCGTAAAAGATACGGAAGCGCCACCTAGCGGCCGGCCTGGAATTGAAGGCCTAAGATCCGACGGTGTAAGACAGTTACATCTGTCGGATCTTAGGGATATCAATGCGTAACTGATTCTCTGAATCAGGCGCATAGATACGACGGCCGGCCTTAGAGATACGACGGCGTATCAGGAGATACGCCGTTGTATCTCCTATCTGAATCTGGCCCAGGGACTTTAATATTAAGTATTACAAAAATTACACTGACGCTTTGTCCAGCCTGCATGAATGCTTTTAACATTCATACAATTAATATTTTATAAATATATACCCCATAGTGAGGGGAAACCTTTCTAGGCAGCAATATAATATTGAACCCTTCTTTGCGCTATCCAAAGTTAAGGATTACAGGGGAACCTTGGTTTACGAGTAACGTGGTTAACGAGCAATTTTAAATAACGAGCAACTTTTAAAAAAAGATTCTGACTCGGAATTCAAGCTAATGGGGCGTGCAGTACCGCATTTGGCCAAAGGGAGGTGGGGGCGCCGGAGCCGAGCAGAGCCGTTTGGAAATACTTGAAAAAACTCTGAAATACTCCGTTCCCGAGCCTTGCCGGGTTTTCTGAGTTCAGCAGAGCTGTCCCCGAGCCTTTCCGAGTATATCTGAGGCTCTCCGGTGCCCTCAGACCACATGCGGTATTGCATGCCATAGAAGTCAGTGGGGAATGAATTATCTTTGTTTCCATTGACTTCTATGGGGAAACTCGCTTTGATATGCGAGTGCTTTGGATTAAGAGCATTCTCCTGGAACAAATTATTCTCGTAATCCGAGGTTCCACTGTATGTGAATGGCTGGCAGCCTTAGGCCTGGGGGGCAAGTCCAGTCAAGTGGCCCGTAGAGCGTGGAAAAGTGATGGATCGAGGAAAACAGTCTAAGATTTTACATGATCACAAGAGTCCGCACAGAGGCCCCCCTTACATCAGAGTCCGCACAGTGGCCCCCCTTACATCAGAGTCCGCACAGTGGCCCCCCTTACATCAGAGTCCGCACAGAGGCCCCCCTTACATCAGAGTCCGCACAGAGGCCCCCCTTATATCAAAGTCCACACAGTGGCCCCCCTTACATCAGAGTCCGCACAGAGGCCCCCCTTACATCAGAGTCCGCACAGAGGCCCCCCTTATATCAGAGTCCACACAGGGGCCCCCCTTACATCAGAGTCCGCACAGAGGCCCCCCTTACATCAGAGTCCGCACAGTGGCCCCCCTTACATCAGAGTCCGCACAGTGGCCCCCCTTACATCAGAGTCCGCACAGTGGCCCCCCTTACATCAGAGTCCGCACAGTGGCCCCCCTTACATCAGAGTCCGCACAGTGGCCCCCCTTACATCAGAGTCCGCACAGAGGCCCCCTTTACATCAGAGTCCGCACAGAGGCCCCCCTTACATCAGAGTCCACACAGAGGCCCCCCTTACATCAGAGTCCACACAGAGGCCCCCCTTACATCAGAGTCCACCAGTGGGAGATGAGCAGCGGCCGTGAACTGTGTTAACAGAGCTCCAGCAGGCATATTCCTGCTCTGCAAAAACAGCATTCGGTAGTGGCGGCTGGTGGCTGTGCCTGGTGTCACCAGCCTGGGGGGAGATTCCCACCCTGCCCCCCCTGCCAGCCCTCCCCTGATGTGAATGAATATTCGCTTTAATCCAGTGCCGATCCTGACCTCCCTGGGGCCCTAAGCAAAATGACGTGTCACATTAAAGTTGAGAAGCAAGGGGGGGGGGGTGTTCTGCTGTCAGAAATGACATCTTACATTAAAGTGAGAAGCGGGGGGGGGGGGGTGCTGACTTCTTACCTCTTCTCCCATGCAGCCAGTGAGTTGAGAAGCGGGGTGAGGGCCGAGAATGACTTCTCACCAGGTTGGGCCTCTAGTAATTTGGGCCATCTTAATAGCATCATTGTCCCCTGGGAAAAGTAATGCTCTGGGGCCCCTACAATGACAGTGCAGGTAAACAGACATCAAGTAAGTAGGAGGCAGACTGCCTCCCCTGTGTATCTATCACTCTCAGTGCCATCATGGGGCCCCCAATTTAGGGGCACTGTGGGCTCAAGGACCAGCTGCTTTGGGGAAAGAGCAGGGGCCCCCCATGCAGCTGGGGCCCATGGGCAGTGCCCATGTGTGCCCTCTCATTAAGACAGCCCCCTGGGCCCTCCTCAGCTTTGCGGGGCCCTAAGCGGCTTGCATAGTGAGCCTATAGGACGGATCGGCCCTGCTTTAATCTCACTGCTGCCTGGTGATTTCTCTACACGTGCGTTTATAAAATCAATCCAAATAGAGACTGCAATGTACAGTAACCCATAGCAAACCATCATACTTCATACTTCCTTTTATTTGCCATCTGTAAGCTGAAACCTGATTGGCTGTTGGCCGAGCTTCTCCACCGCGCATTTCACAGCCAATCTTTTGAGCTCCGCCCCCCCCCCCCCCCCCAGCCGACCTCTCATACATCTGCTTTGTGGCTTGTATTCCCTCTTGCAGACAGCATGCTCTGGGCGAAGATCGGTCCCGTGGGAGCCGTGGTGGTTTTCGTCATCCTCGTCGCGGTCGGTGGCTACATGATTAAAACCAGAGAAAAGTAAGGAAAGTTTTTCGGGCTTTTGGATTGAATGATGAAATCTAAAAGTGAGCGGGATCCACAAACATCCCCCGACCTAACCGGTGCCAGATATCGGGGCCAAGCCATCTGATTCGACGAACAAAACCAAGTGTTATCATCCCTCTGTAAATACGTCCTGTTCATGGTAGACTTGGGATACTCCGGACTGCCCACTCAGACAATGTATATCTAAAGTTGAAGCTATCCTTTTGTATCTCAGGAGATCTTATATAACGAAATCCTTCACTCTGTACATAGGGTTACGATTTTATTTAATTTTATTTAATTTTTTTTTTGCCTAATACATGTGACATACGTTATTACTTTGCATGACCACCCCCCCCCCCATGAGATTCCATTAAACATTCAATAAAATCTTTATTAAATTCTTTATGTCTCATTTATGTGTTTTTAATTTCTATATTTTCTGCACCCCCCTATCTCAGTTTAGTCTCCCTTCCATCTTATGGGGCTTTTCAATTGTTTGGTGAAGTGAGTGACTTCAAAGCTAAGTTAACTAAATTAAAATGGTTGGATATCTTCCTTACCCATTCTGAAGAATCGGTTAGAGTTGACGTAGCGATTCGCCCAGTGAAAGTGCATGTAGATTCGTTCTGTGCGTGAAAATATGATTAGGCTATTTCCTGTGCTGGTTGAATGTTTTACATTTATTTAAAATGGAAAAAAAATCAAGCATTGGCCACTAGATGGCGCTAAGTATCATAGAAATTTCCTGTGCTGGTCAAGTGTTTTTTTTCATTTATTTAAAATGGAAAATACTACATTTGGCCAGTAGATGGCGTCAAGTATAATAGGCAATCCTTAGAATACTTAGCGCCATCTAGTGGCCAATTGTAGTATTTTTTTGTTTTAAATAATTAACGAACAAATGTACATGTACAATGCAGATTTATTTTCTTTTTTTTTCTTTTTATAAATACACCCTTTTATAAATCCATCTTTTTGGCATTCCTTCTACCAAACCAAGCTAAGGTAAGAGTCACCCAACTGAAGTTCCTTCCCATCTGATCATTAATACAACAAGGACAACCATCCTGGTACAGCCCCAATATGGAGTTGTATCTCTTGCTAAATTGGGTGTCCCAAATTGGAAGAAAAAGTGTGGGATTAAAGAAGGAACCTCCATCTTTTTGGCATTCCTTCTGCCAAACCAGGCTAAGGGAAGAGTCACCCAACTATGTAAAATCCTATTTGGCGCCCCAACGTGGGGCTAGTTTCGTATGCCAATATAAACTTCAATAAAAAAGATTTTGCAAAAGAAATAAAAAATCCTATTTGGCTTTAGGGAAAAAGGGGAGATAATTGATTGGAAAAAAAAGTGTTGTGAAATCCTGCGATATCTGTCCATCTAATGTAATTGTTGATTATTTCCATTTAAATAGAAATAATCAACAATTACATACTTAGATGGACAGATATCGCAGGATTTCACAACACTTTTTTTTCCAATCAATTATCTCCCCTTTTTCCCTAAAGCCAAATAGGATTTTTTTATTTATTTTTTCAAAATCTTTTTTATTGAAGTTTATATTGGCATACGAAACTATCCCACGCAGGGGCGCCAAATAGGATTTTACATAGTTGGGTGACTCTTACCTTAGCCTTGTTTGGCAAAAAGATGGAGGTTCCTTCTTTATTCCCCCACTTCTTCTGCCAATTTGGGACACCCAATTTAGCAAGAGCTACAACTCCATATTGGGGCTGTACCAGGATGGTTGTTCTTGTTGTATTAATGATCAGACGGGAAGGAACTTCAAATTGCAGTTTATTAAACTGGTGCATAGTTAGACTCAATGGCCCAGATTCTCAAACAATTACGTTGCTCCTGGGCAGCGTAACGTATGTGCTTTACGTTACACCGCCGCAGGTTTACAGCGTTAGTGCCTGATTCTCAGAACACTTACCTGTAAACTTGCGGCGGTTTAATCGTAAAAGCGCTCGGCGCAAGCCCGCCCAATTCAAATGGGGAGGGCACCATTTAAATTAGGCGCGCTCCCGCGCCGAGCGTACTGCGCATGCTCCGTCGGGTAAATTACCCGACGTGCATTGCGCTAAATGACGTCGCCCCGACGTCATTTGCTTAGACGTTTACGTAAATGGCGTCCAGCGCCATTCACGGACGTCTCATTTTTTTTCAATTCGACGCGGGAACGACGGCCATACTTAACATTGGTTGCCCCTCCTAATAGCAGGGGCAACCTTGCGCGTCGCGTACGCTACGGAAACGACGTAAATTCTCAGCGTCGACCGCGCGTATGTTCGGGAATCTCGCGTAATTACCTCATTTGCATAGACGACGAGGAAAACGACGATGCGACACCTAGCGGCGGGAAAAAAAATTGCTTTTAAGATCTGACAGCGTAAGAGCCTTACGCCTGTCAGATCTAATGGGTATCTATGCGTAACTGATTCTAGGAATCAGTCGCATAGATACCCGGGGCCAGATTTGGATTTACGACGGCGCAAATGGTGTTGCGCCGTCGTAACGCCATTGAGAATCTGGGCCAATAATGCAAAACAAGGTCAGAATGGCAAAAAGCATGCATACATTGTAGAATAATGAAAGCTGCACAAACACGGACACTGCAAAGCAATATTTCGGCGACTCAATCGGGGTAACATGGCATAGTCTATATAAGTCTGTATAACAACAAAGGCCCAGATTCTCGTAGATGGGCGTAAAACTGCGGCGGCGTAACGTATGTCATTTACGTTACGCCACCGCAAGTTTTACAGGAAAGTGCTTTATTCACAAAGCACTTGCCTGTAAAGTTGCGGCGGCGTAGCGTGAATCACCCGGCGCAAGCCCACCTAATTTAAATTAGGCGGGTAGGGGGCGTATAGCATTTAAATTAAGCGCGTTCCCGCGCCGAACGTAATGCGCATGCGCCGTCCCTAAAATTTCCCGACGTGCATTGCACTAAATGACGTTGCAAGGACGTCATTCGTTTCGACGTGAAGCGCCCAGCCCCATTCACGGACGACTTACGCAAACGACGTAAATTTTAAAATTTCGACGCGGGAACGACGGCCATACTTAACATTGGTTGCCCCTCCTATAGCAGGGGCAACTTTACGCGCCGCAAATCTAACGTAAACGTCGTAACTTCACTGCGTCGACCGCGCGTACGTTCGGGAATTCGCGTATTTTGCTAATTTGCATACTCGACGGGGAAAACGTCGGAGGCGACACCTAGCGGCAAAAAAAAAAAATTGCATTTAAGATCCGACAGCGTAAGAGCCTTACGCCTGTCGGATCTAATGGATATCTATGCGTAACTGATTCTAAGAATCAGTCGCAAAGATACGACGGCCCAGATTAGGACTTACGACGGCGTACATTGCGTTGCGCCGTCGTAAGCCCTTTGAGAATCGGGGCCAAAAAGTCTAGTTAAGAATCATTACTCCAGTAAAACTACTGAGCCCTTGCACTTATCCTCATATATAACGTCCCTCTCAGTGGAGTCCAGGGTAGCTCTGGTAACACAGGCAAACAGCTGGAGGGATCCCGAGCCCGAGGACCCCACTGGAACTAGAGTACACTGGAAAGCAATCAGGGAACAGTAGCTGGGTCCTCCATAGAAGCTGCATGCTATTAGCCTCCTACCTGCACACCGATTCTGACAGTGGTGGGCCTCTCACCTGGCTGCAGATCACCTGCCAAAGTTCCTTCTGCCTCATGAGGTGTGGACTCTCTAAAATGCTTAGGAAGGGAAGTAGAAGAACTTATTCTAATGGGCATAGACTTTGGCATTAGGGTGTGCACCCCAAAGCTCAAACACACTCTACCGATCACTCAAGATGTTCATTTAGAAAGGGAAGGGGTCAGTAAATGGCATATTTACTGGCCCCTCCCCCCACTCATCCTAAAACATCCACAGCAACAACCGGTGGGAGAGGGGGGAAGTCGGCAGTGCTGTGGAGGGAAGGAGAGGGAGCCAGGTCAGTTGGGGGAATCTGTTTTGCATAGGGCGATTAGGGTGTGCCTGGGCACACCTGGCACACCCTGTGCGCACGCCTATGCTAACGGGGCATGTCCAGGAACCCAGGGAGGCGTAGGAAAAGATTTAAAAGAGCTCCAGGGTTCCTTTTGTTTTTCATGGGGCAAAACGCACAGCAAGCAATAATGATACAGCCCATTATCATTACTACTTGCTGGTTTTGGACCATGAAACACTGCCATTCTGTAATATAAAATCAACACTTTTAATCCCCCTGAGGAAGCGGTCAGCAGTATGCCGAAACGCGTTGGTCTTTAACGTAGACGGAAATGGGCGATACTAATAGAAATCGGAAAAGAAAGGCTAGGAAAGAAATAAGGGAGCTGAGAGATGGAATCTGAACGGAAAGATTAGACAAGATCTGGGAGAGATAGAAATAATTTCTATTATAGAGACCCCAATATGGAGTTGTAATGTTACCGCCTTCTAAACTATGATAGGGGTGCAGAAAATATATAAAGCAAAAAGACTTCAAAAAAGTTAAAAAGGAGTTTCTTCAATCCATCTCTCATTGGGGAGGATAATAATGTACACTGTGTGTCACAATTATAATACAAAATATTAAAAAGAGCCAAAAGTAAACTCCAAACAGATATATAAAAAATAGAAACGGAAGCCCAAGTTGGGGTTCACCTCCCCCCCACTATCCCCCCCTAAAAGTACACTCAGTGGCCCGGATTCAAAGAGATTTGCGCATTATTTACGGAGGCGCAGGGCAACGATTTTGCCCTGCGCCCCCGCAAATTTGCTCTGCTGCCCTTGATTCACGGAGCAGAAGCTCCGTGAATTGCGCGGGCACGCCGGCAAAATTGCCCGGCGCTAGAGCACGCAATTTAAATGATCCCGTAGGGGGCGGGAAACATTTAAATTAGGCGCGCTCCCGCGCCGAGCGTAGAGCGCATGCTCCGTCGGGAAACTTTCCCGACGTGCATTGCGCGGGCACGCCGGCAAAATTACCCGGCGCTAGAGCACGCAATTTAAATGATCCCGTAGGGGGCGGGAAACATTTAAATTAGGCGCGCTCCCGCGCCGAGCGTAGAGCGCATGCTCCGTCGGGAAACTTTCCCGACGTGCATTGCGGCAAATGACGTCGCAAGGACGTCATTTGCTTCCAAGTGAACGTGAATGGCGTCCAGCGCCATTCACGAATCACTTACGCAAACGACGTGAAATTCAAATTTCGCGACGCGGGAACGACGGGTATACTTTAGCATTGGCTGCCCCTACTGTTAGAAGGGGCAGCCTTACGCTAAACACGCCGCACGGAAACGACGTAACTTGCGTACGCAGGACTCGCGCAACATTGTGAATCGGTGTTAGTATGCAATTTGCATACTATACGCTGATCACAATGGGAGCGCCCCCTAGCGGTCATCGCAAGAATGCAGCCTAAAATCTGCGTGGCATAAGAGCCTTATGCCACGCAGATTTTAGGCTGCAGTCGGCGTTACGATGTTCCTGAATCAGGAGAATTCGTAACGCCGGAGCAAGTAAGCAATTGCGCTGTGTAACCTATGGTTAGACAGGCGCAATTGCTTCTTGAATCTGGGCCAGTAGTAATTATTTTTTTGTTTTTGGAAATCTTTAGGACAGCCACTTGATTCCATCGGATCCATCACTGTGCACCATAACATTGAGTGCAGGGTGCCTTGGGGTCACCACTCTCAGGGGGAGGGGCCATGTTGCCCTGCACTCAGTCTTATGGTAACATGAGACTAGGGGGGGGGGGTTCTATTTATTTAAAAAAATCACTGTGCAAATGTGGCAAACATTCTCACAGCAGCGGCAACAACAAACAATAAAATGCTGCCTATGTTTTGCCTATTTTGAATATTTTTTATGACCCACAGCACCATCTAGTGGCCATAATGCTGTGTGTATCCTAAAAATACCTCAATTAGGAAAAATACCACATTACGGCCATTAGATGGCGATGGCGATCCTAGAAATTTGATCTTATTAGGCAAAGTATGGCTTTTTTTCTTGTTGCGCCTGTCAAAGTGACATTTTTATAACTAGATCTCCTAGTTATTCATACCAGAGCAATGTGGACCTCCTGTGGCAACAAGAGAACAGTGGTAGTGTTGTCACGGGGACAGGAAGTGAGTCAGGAAGAGACAGGAAGTGCTAATGTATTTAGAAAGCCAGTACCTGAACACTGACTACATCTGATAGGGTGTGCCGATGGGGCCACCCACGTCTTAATTCTTGGCCGACTCAGCAGAAATCGGCTGAAATTTATACTACGGATAGCTTAAGGCAGGGGTCTCAAACTGGCGGCCCTCCAGCTGTTGTAAAACTACAAGTCCCACGAGGCATTGCAAGGCTGACCGTTACAAGCATGACTCCCACAGGCAGAGGCATGATGGGACTTGTAGTTTTGCAACAGCTGGAGACCCTTGGGATTTTCAAAATTTGGCTTATTTCCTGTATGGTAGCAGATGAAAGTAACGTGTATGCCGATTGGTGATTTGCCTTTACTTCATGCTACAGCATGGCAATGCTTCTACTTGGACAGGAACATTGATGTGCGCAGCCTATTGCATTAGGGTGTGCGCCCCAGTACACAAACACACATGCGTAGAGCACTGGGCGGTGTCAGTAGTTTTTTATTAAATTTTTTAATTGTTTTAATTATTTACAATTTTATTTTATTTTATTATTTTTTACAATATTATTTTTTATAATTTTTTTACAATATTTTTTTATTATTTTTTTTTATTATTTTTTACAATATTATTTTTTATTTTTTAGGATCCCTGCTATGGGGCTTTGGTGAAATATCAAGGGTCTAAATGGACCCCTGATGTTTCACTTTTGAGACAGAGAAAGAAACTAAGGACAGAGTCCCCCAGTCAATATTATTTTTTTATTATTTTTTACAATAATATTTTTTTAAATTATTTTTAGGATCCCTGCTATGGGGCTTTGGTGAAATATCAAGGGTCTAAACGGACCCCTGATGTCTCAATTTTGAGACAGAGAAAGAAACTGAGGACAGAGATTCCCCCAGTCAATATTATTTTTTTTATTATTTTTTTACAATATTATATTTTATTACTTTTTTTTAAAAAACATTTTTTTAGGAGCCCTGCTATGGGGCTTTGGTGAAATATCAAGGGTCTAAACGGACCCCTGATGTCTCACTTTTGAGACAGAGAAAGAAACTAAGGACAGAGATTCCCCCAGTCAATATTATTTTTTTATTATTTTTTACTATATTATTTTTTATCACTTTTTTATTTATTTTTAGGAGCCCTGCTATGGGGCTTTGGTGAAATATCAAGGGTCTAAACGGACCCCTGATGTCTCAATTGTGAGACAGAGAAAGTAACTAAGAACAGAGATTCCCCCAGTCAATATTATTTTTTTTATTATTTTTTACTATATTATTTTTTTATTATTTTTTACTATATTATTTGTTATCACTTTTTTTCTTTTATTTTTTTAGGATCCCTGCTATGGGGCTTTGGTGAAATATCAAGGGTCTAAACGGACCCCTGATGTCTTACTTTTGAGACAGAGAAAGAAACTAAGGACAGAGATTCCCCCAGTCAATATTATTTTTTTATTATTTTTTACTATATTATTTTTTATCACTTTTTTATTTATTTTTTAGGAGCCCTGATATGGGGCTTTGGTGAAATATCAAGGGTCTAAACGGACCCCTGATGTCTCACTTTTGAGACAGAGAAAGAAACTAAGGACAGAGATTCCCCCAGTCAATATTATTTTTTTTATAATTTTTTACTATATTATTTTTTATCACTTTTTTATTTATTTTTTAGGAGCCCTGATATGGGGCTTTGGTGAAATATCAAGGGTCTAAATGGACCCCTGATGTCTCAATTTTGAGACAGAGAAAGAAACTGAGGACAGAGATTCCCCCAGTCAATATTATTTTTTTATTATTTTTTACTATATTATTTTTTATCACTTTTCTTATCACTTTTTTAGGAGCCCTGCTATGGGGCTTTGGTGAAATATCAAGGGTCTAAACGGACCCCTGATGTCTCAATTTTGAGACAGAGAAAGAAACTGAGGACAGAGATTCCCCCAGTCAATATAATTTTTTAAATTATTTTTTAAAATATTATTTTTTTTGACTTTTTTTTTTTAGGAGCCCTGCTATGGTGCTTTGGTGAAATATCAACGGTCTAAACAGACCCCTGATGTCTCATTTTTAAGCCCAAGAAAGAAACTGAGGACAGAGATTCCCCAGTCCCTTTCTCTGCAGCCTATAGTAAACATAGTTCATATGCTTCAGTTAAGAACGAAAAAGACAGGAGCGACCAGTAGAGATCACTCACTGTGTTCATTCAGAAAAATTCAGGTTAATGAAATATTTACCAGCCCCTTCCTTGCTCCTGAAAGGAGAGGTGGGAAGCTGGCATCACTACAGGGGGGGAGACAGGAAGCAAGGTGTTATCAGCCCCTCATGGGGTGATTAGGGCGTGCCTGGGCACATCCGGCATACCCTGTGCACATGCCTATGGACAGGAAATAACAGGAAAAAAAAAAAGACAAAGTGCAGAGTTGCAGAGCATTATGGGAAGATAATATCAAGACAAATTCAGGTATTTATGCTAGCTGTATGTTTTTTTTATCCTTTGCTGCTTTTTTATAAGCCCCAAGGTTTTGCATATCAAACAATTATTCTAAAACTGTACAGCTGGACTGTAAACACGCCGCACGTTATATGATAACTGATCATTTATAGATTTTTCTTTATTTTTTTTTTTTGGTGTAGAAAGCCCATGACAGAAAGTTCTAGTTTCATCCAGACAGAGACTTCGCCGTCGTACAGCGGAGACGCATCGAAGACGAAACCTTTAGGAAAAATCGAGGTAATAATATTATTGTTCTTTTTTGTCTTTTAAGGTGTTTTTGAATCCATCTGTTGTTTTAGTTTTAATATCATGTTTTTATTAGGTTATTTATTTATTAAAGTTCTTTATTTTTATTAATGTGTTCGGCTCCCTAGAGGGCAAAGTACATCGAGGGGCAGATCCACAAAGGTAGTACGCCGGCGTATCTCTTGATACGCCGCGTAATTTCAAACTTTGCGCGTCGTATCTTTGTTTTGTATCTTCAAAACAAGATACGACGGCATCTGGGATCGATCCGACAGGCGTACGTCTTAGTACGCCGTCGGATCTAAGCTGCAATTTTTCGGCGGCCGCTAGGTGGCGTTTCCGTCGAAATCCACGTCAAGTATGCAAATTAGCTAGTTACGGCAATCCACGAACGTACGTCCGTCCGGCGCATTTTTTTTACGTTGTTTGTGTTCGGCTTTTTCCGGCGTATAGTTAAAGCTACTGTTCTGAGGCGTACTCAATGTTAAGTATGGCCGTCGTTCCCACGTACAATTTTGAATTTTTTTACGTCGTTTGCGAATAGGAATTTGCGTAGAATGACGTCACCGTCGTAAGCATTGGCTGGTTCCGGTTTAATTTCTAGCATGCGCACTGGGATACCCCCAGGGACGGCGCATGCGCAGTTAAAAAAAAACGTTGTTTACGACGGGTCACAGCGTATTTACATAAAACACGCCCCCATCATAGAGATTTGAATGGCGCGCCATTACGCCGCCAAAGAGACACTACGCCGCCGTAACTTACGGCGCGGATTCTTTGTGGATTTGAAAAAAAAAAAGTAAGTTACGGCGGCGTAGTGTATCTTAGATACGCTACGCCCGGCCGATAAATGCGCCGCTGTACGAGGATCTGCCCCCTGGTATTTGTCCCGTCTTCCTAGGTGCTGTCTGAGTCCAGCTGTGAGGTCACATAGGGCGCCCCACTCCTTGCTAACTGCGTTGTCGGGCGGCCATGGAGGGAGGAGGGGTGCTCTGTCCAATCTCACAGCTAGCCTAAAGGCCCGTACACACGATCGGATATTCCGACAACAATTGTGTGACGGACGTGTTTCGTCAGATAATCCGTCCGTATGCTCCATCGGACAATTGTTGTCAGAATTTCCGACAACAAATGTTGGGTGTGCATGCTCTCAAATTGTCCAACAACAAATGTGTTTCCGTAAAATCCAAAGTACAAACACCGATGATAACCATAAGACAACAGTAGCAGAAGTTGCCCAAAGGGTGGCGCCGAAAGAGCAGACAAACCACGTCGTTTCGTGAATGTTGGCTGAAAAAGTTCTGCCGTCTGTATGCAGAACAAGTTCACGGCCAACGCCTTTCAGACAAAAATGTGTCTGATGGAAGTCCGATCGTGTGTACGAGGCTTTAGACAGCACCTAGGAAGATGAAATCAAGGCTGCCGATAGGGGGGGGGGGGAGGTACCACTGGGCCTCCTGTAGGGGGCCCGGGCACAAAGAGGGGCCCAGACAGCAAGGGGATGAGGGCGGTGGAACGGGAAGACAATTCCGTCTTCCGTCTCTGCTCCGACAGCAGAGGGAAGCTGTCGACACTGTGGGGTGACAAGGGGGGGGGGCCGGGCACACAAGGGGGAATCAGACGTGGGCAGCCCAGGGAGGGGGATCGGTGCAGCTGGACAGGCGGACACATTCAGAATGATGCACTGTGTCTGTGTCTCTCCCTCCAGCAGCTGAAAGCCGGTTTCTCCTCCTTCCCCCTGGCTTTCAGCTGCTGAAGGGAGAGACACAGACACAGTGCATCATTCTGAATGTGTCCGCCTGTCCTGCTGCACTGATCCCCCTCCCTGGGCTGCCCACATCTAATTCCCCGCTGTGTGCCCAGGCCCCTCCTAACCCCCCCCCGCAGTGCATGCTACAGGCGCACAGGTGGATGGAGAGTGGGGGAAGGGGTCGATAAATACTGTACAGTGCCTTGCAAAAGTATTCACCCCCCTTGGCTTTTTACCCATTTTGTTACATTACAGACTTTAGCTCAATGTTTTTTTTTTTATCTGAATTATATGTGATGGATCAGAAGTCTAATGCCTTGTACACACGATCGAAATTTCCGATGAAAAAAGTCAGACTGAATTTTTTCATTGGATATTCCGACCGTGTGTGGGCCCCATCAGACTTTTTTCTGTCGGAGTTTAGAAATGGAATATTATTTTTATTTTTTACATTTTACTTGCACAGGACGGCAGACCTTATTTTTTTTAACACTTCTCATGTAGATTTCATAAGTCATCATATGCCATGAATTAATATTCCAAGTCATCATGTACAATCTGCTAATGATTCCAGACATCATCACCTGCCATTTACTAATCCTTCTCTTTAATAGTCAGGGGAGATCAGCTCGCTGGAAGTAAAATGACACAACAGGTAAGTGCCCGACGTGTCTGTGTGATGTCATAATCATAACAACCAATCAGATTTACTCCCTAACCTGCAATGGAAAACACAAATGACAGCCTGAATTTAAAGTGGAGGTTCACCCAAAAAAATCAATTTTTAACATTAGATTGAGGCTAAGTACGGGAAGCAGAATCGGGTGTTTTTTTTTAAATGAATGCAGTACTTACCGTTTTAGAGATCGATGTTCTCCCGCCGCTTCCAGGTATGGGCTGCGGGACTGGGCGTTCCTATTTGATTGACAGCCTTCCGACGGTCGCATACAGAGCGTCACGAGTTCCCGAAAGTAGCCGAACGTCGGTGCGCAGGCGCCGTATAGAGCCGCGCCGACGTTCAACTTCTCTCAGCAACTGGTGACGCGCTGTATGCGACCGTCGGAAGGCTGTCAATCAAATAGGAACGCCCAGTCCCGAAGATCATACCCGGAAGCCACGGAGAACATCGATCTCTAAAACGGTAAGTACTGCATTCATTTAAAAAAAAACACCCGATTCTGCTTAGTAAAATTAGCCTCAATCTAATGTTGAAAAAAAAAATTCAGGTGAACTCCCGCTTTAAGTAACTCTTATCATCAGTCCTATTTTCTTATTGGTGCTCGAGATGTTTGTGAACTCACGTGCAGAGAAGCCTGAATATATATATATAAGATATAAGGAGATGTAAAGCGCCTACATATAGCCAAATTATTATTATTTTTTTTTAAGTTTGTTAAGATTAATTAGTGTCACATTACAAGGAATTATTACTAGAGAAAAAAAGTATAATAGTGTTATAATTGTCCCTTTTGAAATATCAGTAAAATGATCATTCTCGTAGAAAGCATTGAAAAGTTATTTCCAAACAAAAAGAAGGCTTTTTCAAAATAAGTTTGAATATTAGGGGTTAGAAAAATAGAAACACAAAAGCAAATAATAATAAAAAAAAATCATCCCAAAAAAATAGTTAAGGGGAGATGGGGAAGAGGGAGTTAATTATGTGTGGTATGTCCGCTGGTTAGTCATTCTCTGTCCCTATACCGAATGGTCCCCGGACAAAAACCTCTAGGGAATGCCAATAAAGATCTGACAAGGGGTTTATCCCTTCCCTAGTCTGCCCTGAACTAAAAAATAAAAAATAGTCTATAGATGCACTCATAGGGCCAGATTCTCAAAGGGCTTACGACGGCGCAAGGCCATTTGCGCCGTCGTAAGTCCTAATCTGGCCCGGCATATCTATGCGACTGATTTTTAGAATCAGTTACCCATAGATATCCATTAGATCTGACAGGCGTAAGGCTCTTACGCTGTCAGATCTTAGATGCAATTTTTTTATCCCGCCGCTAGGTGTCGCCAACGTCGTTTTCCCCGTCGTCTATGCAAATTAGCTATTTACGCGAGATTCCCGAACGTACGCGCGGTCGACGCAGTGAATTTACGACGTTTCTGTAGCATTTGCGACGCGTAAAGTTGCCCCTGCTATATGAGGGGCAACCAAGGTTAAGTATGGCCGTCGTTCCCGCGGCGAAATTTTAAAATGTACGTCGTTTGCGTAAGTCGTCCGTGAATGGCGCTGGACGCCATTTACGTTAACGTCGAAACCAATGACGTCCTTGCGACATCATTTAGCGCAATGATCGTCGGGAAATTATAAGGACGGCGAATGCGCAGTACGATCGGCGCGGGAACGCGCCTAATTTAAATGATCCACGCCCCCTACCTGGATCATTTGAATTAGGCGGGCTTGCGCCGGAGGATTTACGCTACGCCGCCGCAACTTTACAGGCAAGTGCTTTGTGAATCAAGCACTTGCCCGTAAAACTTGTGGCCGCGTAGCGTAAACGAGATACGTTACGCCCGCATAGTTTTACGCCAGGATACGAGAATCTGGCCCATAACATTCATAAACGTGACCCAGATCTATTCTAGTCGCTTTAAATTCCAGGCCTTAGAAAAGTCTAAGTCTGACACCACACTTTATGACGCCGCAGCTTGATGTTTCCTCAGCCCCCATCTTCTGTATCATCTTCCCAGTGCTGTTTAGAAAGGAATCCGGAGTTCCTCCAAGTTTTGTAAAGGAGATATCACCGCTTCACCCGCACTCTTACCCAACCGCTCACAGTGTTCCCTCTTTAGTCTGACTCTGTGTGTCACTCGTCATTCTGGTCCAAATCTAAATTTTTGTGGTCTTTTCAGACTTTGAATTAATGACTCGTTGTCTCTCTCTGTGGTGCAGTCATCTTCCATGTATGTTTTTGGTATTGTATAACTGCTGAGGAGCCAAAGTGCAAATACATGACATAAGCCACACATCAAACATTTACATAAATAAAGGAGGACAGGTATTCAGGAGTGGAATGAGGAAGAGCAAACACTTGCTGAATTAATCTAATGTATGTTTACTGAGCAGGTAGTTGAAAGCAAAGCTACAATTTTTTTTAAATAGAACGTGGCGGTTACACTGAGGTACAACTGACAACAATTGCAAATGGTAAGAATTTACATCTTGATAGATAGTTCAGAAACGTTCTCAATGCAGAGCACAGCAATTGTCCATACTGGCTCCACCAGTCTACTTGGCCTGGTTATTCTACAGCAGCCTTCATTTACCAAGGTCTTGTAGAGCCCTAGGGTTTCTCCAGAGGTTACTAAGGGGTTTATTGGGCAATAACAATTTTGTTCTTCTCATATATGTAGCCACTGATCCCCAATGATCTTTTTAGCTATTTGTAAGGGGAGCATTCATCCCACTGACCTCCAATGTAAGGGTCGTTTTTCCTACTGACCGCCAATGTAAGGGACATTCTTCTCATTGACTATTAATGTAAAGAGCATTCTTCCCACTGATAACCAATGTAAGGAGCATTCCTTCTACTGGACACCAATGTAAGGAGATATATTCCTACTGGCCACCAATGTAAGGAGCATTCTTCTCATTAACTATCAATGTTAAGAGCATTCTTCCCACTGATCACCAATGTAAGGAGCATTCCTTCTACTGGACACCAATGTAAGGAGATATCTTCCACTGGCCACCAATGTAAGGAGCATTCTTCTCACTGGCCACCAATTCAAGGAGAATTCTTCCCACTAACCACCAATGTAAGGAGCATTCCTTCTACTGGCCACCAATGTAAGGAGATATCTTCCTACTGGCCACCAATGTAAGGAGCGTTTTTCTCACTGACCACCAATTCAAGGAGCATTCTTCCCACTGACCACTAAAGTAAGGAGATATATTCCTAATAGCCACCAATGTAAGGGACATTATTCCTATTGACCACCAAAAAAAGGAGCATTCTTCCTACTGACCACAAAAGTAAGGACATATCTTCCTACTGGCCACCAATGTAAGGAGAATTCTTCCCACTGACCATCAATTTAAGGGGGCAGTCTTTCCAGCGATTACCAATTTAAGGGGCATTTTCTTGTTGGCCACCAATGTAAGGGGCATTATTCCAACTGACCAACAATATAAAGGGCATTCTTACCATTGACCACCAATGTAAGGGGTAGTCTTCTCACTGACCACTAAAGTAAGGAGATATCTTCCTAATGGCCACCAATCTAAGGAACATTCTTCCCACCGATCACTAAAGTAAGGAGATATCTTCCTACTGGCCCCCAATGTAAGGAGCGTTTTTTTGCCTGACCACCAACAAAAGAGTCATTCTTCCCACTGACCACCAATTTAAGGGCCAGTCTTTCCAGTGATTACCAATTTAAGGGGCATTATTCCCACTGACCACCAATATAAGGAATGTTGTTCTCACTGACCACCAATGTAAGGAGCATACTTCCCATTGACCACCAATCAAAGGGGCATTCTTCCCACTAAACACTAAAGTAAGGAGATATCTTCCTACTGGCGACCAAGGCGCATTCTGACCACCAATGTAAGGAGCATTCTTACCATTGACCACCAATGTAAGGAGCTTTATTCCCACTTACCTCAAATGTAAGGAACATTCTTCCTACTGACAAGCAATGAAAGGACATACAAGGAGAATTCTTCTCACTGACCATCAATGTAAGGGGCAGTCTTTCCAGTGATTACCAATTTTAGGAGCATTTTTCTCTTCTCATTGGCCACCAATGTAAGGGACATTCTTCCCACTAACCACTAATGTAAGGAACATTCTTCCCACTGATCACTAAAGTAAGAAGATATGTATCTACTGGCCACCAATGTAGGGAGCATTTTTCCCACTGATAACCAATGTAAGGGGCATTAATCCCACTGACCACCAATGTAAGGAACATTCTTCCCATTGACCACCAATATAAGGAGCATTTTTCGCATTGGCCACCAATGTAAGGAGCATTCTTCCTACTGACCACCAATGTAAGGAGCATTCTTCTCTGCTGGCCACCAATGTAAGGAGTGTTCTTTTCACTGACCACCAATAAAAGGGTCATTCTTCTCACTGACCACCAATAAAAGGGTAATTCTTCCCACTGACCACCAATCTAAGGGCCAGTCTTTCCAGTGATTACCAATTTAAGGGTCATTATTCCCACTGACCACCAATATAAGGAACGTTCTTCCCACTAACCACTAAAGTAAGGAGATATTTTCCTAATGGCCACCAATGTGTCAGAAAAATCAAAGCTACAGCTCAATCAGCCAAAACCTTCTATTACCTCTCTTGACACCAAAAGAACCAACAACACCAAAATAAAAAAAATAAATAAACAACTTTTGTTTTGATCTTAACCTTTTTTTTTGTTTTTGTCCCCAGAATCGGTTCCTCAGCATTTCAGAAAGGATCCTACTGAGCAAGAGGCATCAACCCAAACCCATGGACTCTGAGTACGCCAACATTGACTTTTCAAAGAGGAATGTTAAGGACATTTACACCTCCCCCGAGGAGCTGACGGAATACGCCGAGATCCGGGTGAAATGACGGGCGCTTATCTAACAGCACAAAACACAACTCTCACCCTTCCCCCCCGAACACTGAGAAACCTCAAGAGCCTGGATTGATTAATGAGTCGCAAAGCATGTATTGTGGGCAATTCCAAGGATAATGGAACAGTGTGTGAGAATCTGGTTAAAATTAATAATTTGGTAAACAATTAAAAAAAGCCTTTATGACATCATACTGAAAAATAAATGGAAGTATCCTCATCATGTCAATTGCACCTATTATTAGCAAATGGCATTGCGGATTCTTACCTACTTCTGTTCTGTAGATACTGAGATAGTCAACACCAGTGCATGCTCAAGTGCATTTATTTTTCATACCGGTCTCTAATATTCGGCTGGATTGGCTCTTTGACTCGTCAAGAGCTGCCAGGTAATGGCTGTGTTAGAGGATGTCCCACGTGTATATCCCCCTACTACCCACAATCCTTTGTGCTGTTAGATAAGAATGAACAGTAGCTCGCTGTGGCCACACTGTGCCATCTCTTGCATTGACTTGCTGGATAAAATAACTTATAGGCTGATAATGAAGCTGCAAATGACCTATTCTCTTTTTTTTTTTTTATCAATAACTGAATTCCTTAGATAAGTCAATTGACTCCCCCTAGAGGGGAACTACGCCCTACAATCCAATGTATTGCAGGAGATTTCAATAAAGCTAATAATAATAAAACTCCAGCCTTTTCTGTAGCCTTTGGGGGGATTTTTCCGTACTTCCTGTGTGGCCACCTAGACAGGAAGTGAGCAAAATCTCTCCAATGGAGCTCACAGAGGTTAATAAAACTTTGGCTTTAATTTTTTTTAGTTCTTAGGTTTGCTTTTGACTAATGTGATAAAGGGTGAGAATCTCTATCAGGTTTCTATTACTTTCTATGACTCCATAATGGAAATCTCCTCAGTTCCTGTTTGGTTACCAGAACAGGAAGTGAAATTTGAATCCCCCAAAAGGGAAACAGAGGACAATTAGCACCTGGCAAATATTGTAACCCTTCCCCACTATAAAAAAACAGCTATGTTTTAGTTTGCAGTTGGGCTTTAAGGGGTCAGACCACCTATAAATGGTATTTTAGATATAAAATACCTGCTGGCTCCTTGGAGTCTCCAGAGGTGAGACAGGGCCGCCATCAGGGGGGTACAGGTAGTACACCTGTAAGGGACCCGGATAGCATTCCCCCTTTTTTTTCTTATTAATATTATCACTTTGTGACACTCCCCCCCGCTTCTCAACTTGCATCATCCCCCCGCTTCTCAATTTGCGGCGGCAGCACCCCCCCCCGGTTCTCTGCTCCTGGGGGCCCATGCCTGAAGCTGTGTACGGGCCCCAAAATTCCTGATGGCGACCCTGTGGTGAGATCTGCCTGATATAAGCTATATGGCTAAAGGTTTGTGGACACCTGACCATTACATCTAATGAGCTTGTTGGATATCCTATTTCAAAATCATGGGCATTAATAGAGCAGCTCCTCCTCCAATGGTGGCTGTAATGTTCTAAACTCTTTTCCCATAAGATTATTGTGGGCGTCTGGGGGAATCTGTGCCCATTCAGGCAAAAGAGCATTTGTGAGGTCAGGTTCTGATGTTTGATAAAAAGTCCGGCCTTGCAATTTGTGCTCCACTTCATCCCAAAGGTATTCAGTAGGCTTTGTGAAGAATGCTCAAGTTCCTCCACACCAAACTTACCAAGCCTTGTCTTTATGGAGCTGTCTTTGTACACGTGGACACAGTCATGCTCAAACAGAATAGGCCTTCCCCGAACTCCTTTCATAAGGTTGGAAGACCACCAGTGTCTTTGTAGGTGCTTGTAAGAACAGTACCCATCCCTGGAAACACCTGAACCCAAACATTTGGACGGGTGTCCTCATGCCCTTGGTCTTACAGTGTAGTTCCTGGTTCTGTTTCTTTGGATGTTCCCACTCACCACTCCACTTGTCTCCTTCTCCATCATATAAGGAAAGGTGATATCCAACCTGGAGATCGGGAAGTCTCAGTAACAGCCATGGAAGACGTTCAAGACTTATAACTCAAGGGCACCATTGTCTTTGTGGGTGCTATTATGAACAGTAACTATCCCTGGAAATACCAAACTTACCAAGCCTTGTCTTTATGGAGCTGCCTTTGCACACGTGGACACAGTCATGCTCGAACAGAATAGGCCTTCTCCAAACTCCTTCCATAATATTGGAAGACCACCAGTGTCTTTGTAGGTGCTTGTAAGAACAGTACCCATCCCTGGAAACACCTGAACCCAAACATTTGGACGGGTGTCCTCATGCCCTTGGCCTTACAGTGTAGTTCCTGGTTCTGTTTCTTTGGATGTTCCCACTCACCACTCCACTTGTCTCCTTCTCCATCATATAAGGAAAGGTGATATCCAACCTGGAGATTGGGAAGTCTCAGTAACAGCCATGGAAGACGTTCTAGACTTATAACTCAAGGGCACCATTGTCTTTGTAGGTGCTATTATGAACAGTAACTATTCCTGGAAACACCAAACTTACCAAGCCTTGTCTTTGTGGAGCTGCCTTTGCACAAGTGGACACAGTCATGCTCGAACAGAATAGGCCTTCTCCAAACTCCTTCCATAAGATTGGACGACCACCATTGTCTTTGTAGGTGCCCATATCAGGAAACACCTGAACCCAATCATTTGGAGGGGTGTCCACATGCCCTTGGCCTTATAGTGTAGTTCCCGGTTCTGTTTTTTTTTGGATGTATTTACTCACCACTCCACTTGTCTCCTTCTCCATCATATAAGGAAAGGTGTATCCAACCTGGAGATTGGGAAGTCTCAGTAACAGCCATGGAAGACGTTCTAGACTTACAACTCAAGTGCACCATTGTCTTTGTAGGTGCTAGTATGAACAGTACCCATCCCTGGAAACACCCAAACCCAATCATTTGGACCTTATAGTGTAGTTCCCGGCTTGGATGTTCCCACTCACCACTCCACTTGTCTCCTTTTCCATCATATAAAGGAAAGGTGATATCCAATATAAAGGAAATTAGATATCCAACTTGGGGTATTAGGAAGTCTCCATAACAGCCATGGAAGACATAATAGACTTAAGCAGGTCATAGACGGTTTAAATCTCTACCAGTTCAGCAGGAACTGGTCGAGATTCAAAACATGCATGGGCAGGCTGATGGCACCCAAGTTGATCGATCAAATTGGGTACAACCTGCCTACCTGATTTTACAAGTGATTATTTCTAGTGGCTGATATAGCCACTAGCATAAGTCACTGTGTTCTCCCGGCAGGGAGATGGCTTCCCCCACCGGAAGAACACAATGCCTGTGCGGAGGTGGGAATCCCCTATCAACAATGACTGTGTTGATGGGGGAATTGAGCGATTTTGTTTGGTTGCAGGAAAGAAAACTGCTCAGTCTATGGCCTGCTTTAGTACTCAAGTGGCAGTGGAATGCCAAAAGATATAAGAAACATTCTGTGGTGTAGGCTACACATACTAAATCATCAAACCTGGGTGAGATGACCCGCTAAAAAAAATGATCTAAGTTTATGTAAATATAATTTAATTCTATTTAATTCTATTTATTGTTATAACCATATCGGAGATAATGGGGGGGGGGGGCTGTTTCTTTGCTTTTACAAAGCTATAAAGTTCACTTATTGAAGTGCCTGGAAGTGGTGCCCATGGCTTTCAACCAGATTCCTTCTAACTTATCCATCCAGCACTAAAGCCGGCCATAGACGGTTCAAACCATGTATGGGCAGGTTGAATGTAACCAAAGCGGATTGATCGATCAGCTTGGGTACAACCAGCCTTCTGGATATTACATTTGATTATTGATAGTGGCTGTTATAGTCGCTAACAGTAATGACTGTGTTCTCTGGAAGGGGGTGGCTTCTTGGGTAAGCCCAACCATAACTGTTTACCTTAACAAAGAGCAATGCTTTGTGGTAATGGTAACCCATGGCAGGCGATCGGCGATTGGCAGCTTAAAGCGAGCATGCAAAAGACGATTGCTGGTCATTTGCCATGGATTACTACCTTTTTATATCGTTTACACTATGTCATTGAGTAAGACTAATAGAGTAATTTTATAACTTAGGATGTGCACAGCTTAGCTAGTGCCTCCCCATACTGAGTAACTGATAAATGATTTTTTTTTAAGGTCTGCAATTTATTCCTGGACTCCTCCTGAATTCTGTAACCTCTTGCTTGATGTATATTCCTGTAAACAAGATAACATCATTATTATTGTTATACAGATTTGAAAGGTTCACATAATAAACCTGTATATATTATGAAAGCGGCTGTTCTTGTTGGTGATCCCAGTGCAAAACACAATAAAGTTATGGAAACTTGGTTGTTGTGGTGATCTATTAATTTATTAGCATAGGCAGGGTGCTGGCTGTACTGCCTCATACATGGCTATTAGGGGACGTGCTATGTTCTGTACTTAAAGCGGTGGTTCACCCTGCAGAACAACATTTCAGCATAAAATTCGGCATAGTAGTGTGAACTACAGTATGCCTGTCTTAATTTTTTTATCCCCGTACTCACAGTGTAATCGTACATAGACGATTCCGTCTGCCGCGGGGAATGGGCGTTCCTAGCAAGAGGGAGGGTGATTGACGGCCGGCTCTGGCACGTCACGCTCCCCGAAGACAGCCGGAGTAGGTCTCGGCTCTTCACGGCGCCTGCGCACAGGCTATGCGCAGGCGCCGTGAAGAGCCAAGCCTATTTCGGCTATTTCCGGAGAAGCGTGACGTGCCAGGGCCGGCCGTCAATCACCTTCCCTCTCCATAGGAACGCCCATTCCCCGGAATCTTCAATATACAATTGCACAGTGAGTACGGGGATAAAAAAATACAGACAGGCATACTGTAGCTCGCGCTACTATGCCGAATTTAATGCTAGAGGAAAAATTTATATAGGGTGAACCCCCGCTTTAAAATTGAAGAATTGCCGTATATACTCGAGTGTAAGCTGACCCGAATATAAGCCAAGGCACCTAATTTTACCACAAAAAAATGGGAAAACGCATTAACTCGAGTATAAGCCTAGGGTAGGAAATGCAGCAGCTACTGTAAGTGGAAAAGAGGGCCAACAATGCCCATTTGCAGCCTCACTGTGCCCATTTGCAGCCTCACTGTGCCCATTTTCAGCCTCACTGTGTCCATCGCATGCCTCACTGTGCCCATTTTCAGCCTCACTGTGCCCATCGCATGTCTCACTGTGCCCATTGTAAAACTCACTGTGCCCATTGCATGCCTCACTGTGTCCATTGCAGGCTTCACTGTGCCCATTGCAAGCCTCACTGTGCCCATCACATGTCTCACTGTGCCCATTGCAAGCCTCACTGTGCCCATTGCATGGCAAGAGGGGCATTGCTTTGACACAGGAATCACTTGACACAGTTGACCAGACAGGAATCTCTTTGACACAGTTGGCCAGAGAGGAATCACTTTGACTTAGTTGGCCAGAGAGGAATCTCTTTGACACAGTTGGCCAGAGAGGAATCTCTTTGACACAGTTGGCCAGAGAGGAATCACTTTGACTCAATTGGCCAGAAAGGAATCACTTAACACAGATGACCAGAGAGGAATCACTTTGACTCAGTTGGCCATAAAGGAATCACTTTGACTCAGTTGGCAAGAGAGGAATTACTTTGACTCAGTTGGCCAGAGAGGAATCACTTTGACACAGTTGGCAGGAGAGGGATCACTTTGACAAAGTTGGTTAAAGAGGGATCACTTTGACACAGTTGGCCAGAGAGGAATTACTTTGACACAGTTGGCTAGAGGGGGATCACTTTGACAAATTTGGTCAAAGAGGAATCACGTTGACACAATTGACCAGAGAAGAATCACTTTGAAACAGTTGGCCAGAGAGTAATCACTTTGACACCGTTGGCCAGAGAGGAATCACTTTGACACAGTTGGCCATAGAGAAATAACTTTGACACAGTTGTCCAAAGAGGAATCACTTGACACAGTTGACCAGAAAGGGATCATTTGACACAGTTGGCAAGAGAGGAATCACTTTTAGAGTTGAGCGGACACCTGGATGTAAAAATGTGGATGTGGACTTTAAAAAAAAAGTTCGGGTTCGGGAACCCGAACCCGAACCCCATTGTAGTCAATGGGACACGGACTTTTTAAAAAAAAAATTGCGCGGAGGTCCCCGCAAATTCAATAACCAGACCCTTTAGGTCTGGTATGGATATTAAGGGGAACTCCACCCCAAATGTAAAAAAAAAATGGCGTGGAGTTCCCCCTAAAATCCACACCAGACCCCTTATCCGAGCACGTTGACTTGGCCGGCCGCAGAAAAGAGGGGGGGGACAGAGTGCGGCCCCCCCCTCTCCTGAACCGCACCAGGCCACATGCCCTCAACATTGGGAGTTTGCTTTGGGGTGCCCCCCAAAGCACCTTGTCCCCATGTTGATGGGGACAAGGGTCTCATCCCCACAACCCTTGCCCGGTGGTTGTGGGGGTATGCGGGCGGGAGGCTTATCAAAATCTGGAAGACCCCTTTAACAAAGGGGACCCCCAGATCCTGACCCCTACCCCTACCATTTCACGAAGGAAGTGAAAATAGTTGTCTGAAAAAAAAACACACACACACCGTTGAACAAAATACTTTATTAATTAAACCAAATAAAAATCCAGCGGTGAAAATAGACGATCCATGCTGCTCCCTGATCCATCGTTGTCTTGTATCCCGCGGCGGATGAGTTCTCCTGCGACAGGTGTACGGGTGTTCTCGCCCACGATTGGTCCAACGATGAGAAGGTCCGTCCATTCAGAGCACAGCTCCGCGAATGACACTCCGGAGCTTGACGTTTCTTTTATAGGGGAGGCGGGCCACGCGT
Source organism: Rana temporaria (assembly GCF_905171775.1). Classification (NCBI taxonomy): domain Eukaryota; kingdom Metazoa; phylum Chordata; class Amphibia; order Anura; family Ranidae; genus Rana; species Rana temporaria. Next base: position 11,024,671 of record NC_053498.1, read on the forward strand.
CACGTGACCCCGTCCCCCTCTGATGCACACTGTGCTACGTCACTGGGACAGCCCTATTCCTTAGTAAGGAATAGGCTTTCCCAGTGACGTAGCACAGTGTGCGTCAGAGGGGGACGGGGTCACGTGACGCGTGGCCCGCCTCCCCTATATTTTTATTCCTTCTCTTACTCCTTGGAGGGGGGGGGGGGTGGGATGAGTGGCAGTGGTGGGGGGAGTTCTGATCAGCCAACTTAGGTGCTCTTGATCAAGGTCATCTGCTGATCTGAGAACTGTAGTGGGGACTTTTAATGGCAACTATAATCACAGGTAGTGTAACTCACTGTGTCTCCGACTTTGTAGTGTCTCGTAGCAGTGACACCTATGCTGAAGTCAGGAGATAAGGTCTCCTCCAGCCCCCCCATCTCACAATCCTCACCAGTCAGCGGACATCTAGTCTCTGCCCCCCAGCCATGCCGTGAACTAAATGGGCGGCTGCGAAGAGGCTGAGTGGGTGGCCTTGGGGGCTCCAGGGACAGCAATGCTGGGCAGCCGCAAAAAGGCTGGGAGAGTGGTGCGGGTTTCAGGAACAGCCCAGGATTTGGTGACCCCTGGCAAATCATCATTTGACCCCCGAGGGGGTCCCGACCCCCAGGTTGAGAACCACTGGGTTAGACAGACTCACTTCACTATTGATGCTTTGAGACACATAGCTGAAAAGTAGACATTGAACAGACTTTGGCCTGAAAACTATCTGCTGAGATCCTAGTGGTTACATTAATGGGACAAGCCCAACTCTAAGGGAACGCAAAGAGAGCTTTTTTTTTTGATTCAGTACTTTTTTTATTCTTTTCATAACAATACAAGTTATACATTTATACACACATTTTATCCAGATACATGATCTTACTTCTAACATTCACCCACCCAAAACGAAAAAATAAAATAAAAAACCCAAGAAAACAAACCACAACTCAACCCCATTACTCCTCTCCTACTGTAGTCCCCCCCCTCCCATCCTCCCAATCATCTTAGATTTTCATGGTCCCAGACCTCTACCCAAGGGAACGCAAAGAGAGTTTAACAAATTCACCAACAGGCTTCTATGGACCAGAAAAAAACAACAGAACAGAGGAGTTACCCTTAAGGGGAAGGATGGTAGCAGGACACCTGAAAGAAATATAGGCAAGTAGGTAAAAAACCTTTTAGACAGAAAGATTATTTAACTAGAGAAGGCAGTTAATTTAGAAGAACCAGATAAATAAAAAAGTGCATCCAGCATTCCTAATATTAATACAAACAGAAGCCCAATTGGAGGACCAGTAATAACGCCTTTCAATTTTGGTGGTACATGCTCTTCTCTTCAAATTTAAGCCACAATGTTTCTTTACCGAAGGTCACTAAAGTCTATGAAGTCTTGCCAAGAGCAACATGGTGTGATGCAGGAGAAAAGCAGATGATAGTCCCTCCCATTCTCTTTCTCATGTATAAAAATACTGAAAGTCACCATAACTGGAGAACATCGAGAGAGAGAGAAAGAGAGCGAGCAACCTGAAACTATTGGTCAACAATGCAGCTTCAAATAGTGTCCTTCTTCTGGTTCCTAATATGTACCAGTGGTAAGCATATTTGTCCCAATGTGCTATCTATCTCTCTATCTATCTATCTATCTATCTATCTATCTATCTATCTATCTATCTATCTATCTATCTATCTATCTATCTATCCTTCTATATATCATCGATATATCTAGCTATCTTATTTTTCCTTTTTAGTTTTTTTCTTCTTGTCTCTATTATTTCCAGTTTTTCTCTTTAGCTGTCCTTCTACCATTCTCTCCATCACGTTTATTGATATCTCCCTCCCTCTTTATATATATATATTAGGGCTGTTACTGATTAAAAAATTTGTGTTCGATTAATCGATTTTTTTTAAATCGATTAATCGACTAAATTTCAATTAATTATAATGCACATACATTTTTCGGATCACCACCATATATATTGCCCGCTGTAATATCCACAGACATCTCCCCACTGTAATCCACAGACATCTCCCCACTGTAATATGGTCCACATCTCCCCCACTGTATAGGAAGATTAGTGCTTGCTCAGTCTTACCAGAGAAGCTGGCTGAACACGAGCAGTTGAGGCCGGGTGATGACGTCAGCGCGCCACTCTAGGCTCACCTAGGCTGCCACTGGGTGGACCAAGATGGCCGCCGCTCCGGGAGCTAGACCAAAGCCACGGCCTTTCCTATGGCTGAGGCAGCAGCGGAGCTCCGCGGATCACGTGGTGTGCTGATCCGCATATGGTGACCCATTCGGATCACGGATCATTTACGATCCGTTGCACCACTAGTACCGATCAAAAGAATTTTGATTGATCAAAAAATTTTACGATTAATCGAGGAATTAATCTTTAATTTCTACTGCCCTAACATATATATATATATATATATATATATATATATATATATATATATATATATATATATATGTTAGGGCTGTAGAAATTAAAGATTAATTCCTCGATTCCTCAAATTTAAATAAAACACGCCCCCAACATCCCCATTTGAATTACGCGGCCTTACGCCGCAACACATACGTTACGCCGCCGTAAATAAGGGCGCAAGTTCTTTCTGAATACAGAACTTGTGCCCAAAGTTACAGCGGCGTAACGTATCGGGGATACGTTACGCCAGCAGAAAAATCCTGCTGATCTTTCTGAATCTGGCCCTCCATTTTTAATGATTTGTATAAAATACTTGATAAACAAAATGTATTTAACATTGCCAAAGAAAGTGGGTAGGAGGATGGAGTGTGTAAAAATTAAGGATATTTAGAAGAACTGAGAGTTAAGCTGGACATACACTTGTAGAATTTCATAACATTTTTGGGTTTTGGAGAACATTTATCTGATTTTTTGGTGGATTTTCTTAGTCGGGTCAAATTGACATTCAAATTTGACCACGAGGAGGAAATTCAAAGGAGCAGAATGGAAATTCTTTTTCTAACCAATTATTTTCTAACAGTGAATGTGGTTTTTCGAATAGGAAAGACAATTTGTTTTTTAAATTTAATGTTAAAAGCAAACAAAATTTTAAAGTACTTTTGAATGATATTCGCCAAGTCCGGGTACTCTGGTTTCCTCTCACACGCCAAAGACATACCGGTAGGTTAATTTGATCCTGTCTAAATTGGCCCTAGTGTGTGTATTGTATAAATTTGAGTTAGTGACCTTAGATTGTAAGCTCCTTGAGAATTTATGATTTCTTGGCCATTTTTCAGAGAATATGAATGATAATGCAAAAAACTTTCTTACGCTTATGGTTAGTGTTTGGCTGAAGCCATTTATTATCAATCAACTGTGTTTATTCTTTATAAATCATAATCACAATAAACTACCCAAATGACCCTGATCAAAAGTTTACATACCCCCGTTTTTAATACCGTGTATTGCCCCCTTTAACATCAATGACAGCTTAAAGTCTTTTGTGGTATTTTTGGATGAGGCTCTTTATCTTCTCAAATTGTAAAGCTCCCCATTCCTCTTGGCAAAAAGCCTCCAGTTCCTGTAAATTCTTGGGCTGTCTAACATGAACGGCACGTTTGAGATCTCCCCAGAGGGGCTCAATGATATTGAGGGCAGGAGACTGAGATGGCCACTCCAGAACCTTCACTTTATTCTGCTGTAGTCAATGACAGGTCAACTTGGCCTTGTGTTTTGTATCATGGTCATGTTGGAATTTGTGCCTCTTCCTGACTGATAAATGCAAATGTTCCTCCAGTATTTTTTGATAACATACTCTATTCATCTTGCCATCAATTTTGACCAAGTTTCCTGTGCCTTTGTAGCTCACACATCCCCCAAACATCAGCGACCCACCTCCGTGTTTCACAGTAGGGATGGTGTACCTTTCATCACGGGCCTTGTTGACTTCTCTCCAAACGTAGCGTTTATGGTTGTGGCCAAAAAGCTCAATTTTGGTCTCATTACTCCAAATGACTTTGTGCCAGTCTTCTGGGAGACACACGGGTCCCAGAAGACATCAGGGAGCAGTGGCACGCATGCGCAGTAGGGAACCAGGAAGTGAAGCCCCAAGGCGAGGGATCGATTGGCATCGGGTGCCGACCACATGCGGACCTCCGCTTTAATTGGAAGATTTGTCTCTGATCTTTCCCATCATCCTATATTATTTATAGTGATCTCTTCCTCTTGTCGCCCCAATAGAAGCCCTGCAATGCAAAAGCTGCTTGGAGCGATACTCTGATCACTGCGAGTCCGAAGAAACCATAGACTGCGGCGACAGCGATGGGTGTGGCGCAGCGTCTGGCTTTTTCCAGCAGGGTAAGTGCCAGTATATTGTGTGTTTCATATGCCATGTTTACTTTTTTAAATTCCAGAGATCCTATTTGTTACTGTCATCTGCATCTTTTGGTTTCACCACTTGCCTACCGGGCACTTTCACCACAGACTAATGGACAGTGATAGGCTGCACTGATGAGGTAGCACTAATGGACAGTGATAGGCTGCACTGATGGGCACTGATGAGGCAGCACTAATGGGCAGTGATAGGCTACACTGATGGGCACTGATGAGGCAACACTAATGGGCAGTGACAGCCTCCACTGATGGGCACTGATGACGCTGCACTGATGGCACTGACAAGGCAGCACTGATGAGGAGGCACTGATGAGGTGTCAGTGATGGGCACTCATGCGGTGGCACAGGTGGGCACAGTCGCCAAGTGGTTAATCACACCCATTCCACAGAATTAAAGGCTCTAAAACTGGTTGAACCAGAAATACAAATAGTGACTATTTACCTACTTGCCAACCAGCCGCCATTATTATATGGCGGCAGGTCGGTACCCCTGCGCGAATCTCCATAGGCGTACATCGGCTGCTTAAAGGGGTGTCGGGGGAGTGCACGCCGCGTGACGTAGGAGCCGATGCGCATGCCAGGCGACACCCACGATCGCTCCTGACAGGGACAGAACTGAGATCTATCAATGTAAACAGACAGATCTCCGTTCTGTCAGGGGAGTAGAGAGTGAGCGTCTGTACCTAGTAATTAGGAACAGCGTTCGGTCTCCTCCTCCAGTCAGTCCCATCCCCCCGCAGTTAGAACACACCTAGGGAACACAATTAACCCATTGTTAACCCCTTCCCTGCCAGTGACATTTATACAGTAATCAGTGACTATTTTTGCTCTGATCGCTATATAAATATCCAAAGTGTCTGATCTGAATAATAAAAATGCCATAAAAATATCCCCTATTTTTTAGAAGCGATAACTTTTGCGCAAACCAATGAATACACGCTTATTGCGTTTTATCAAAAATATGTAGAAGAAGATATATCGGCCTAAACTGATGAATACATTTTTATTTATTTTTTGGGATATTTATTATAGCAAAAAGTAAAAAATATTGGGCCAGATTCACAAAAGATATAAGACGGCGTATCTCCTGATGCGCCGTCGTATCTCTGAGATACGATTGTTGTATCTATGCGCCTGATTCATAGAATCAGGTTACGCATAGATAGCCCTAAGATCCGACAGGTGTTACACCGTCGGATCTTAGGCTGCAATTCTAGGCTGGCCGCTAGGTGGCGATTCCATTGCGGTCGGCGTAGAATATGCAAATGACTAGTTACGCCGATTCACGAACGTCCGCTTTGCCCGTCGATCTAAATTTACGTTGTTTCCGTAGAGATGCGTCGCGTAAAACTAAGCATGCCCTCTAGGTGGTCTAACCAATGTTAAGTATGGCCGTTGTTCCCGTGTCGAATTTTTAAGTTTCACGTCGTTTGCGTAAGTCGTCCGTGAATGGCGCTGGACGCCATTTACGTTAACGTCAAAACCAATGACGTCCTTGCGACATCATTTAGTGCAATGCACGTCGGGAAGTTTTAGGGACGGAGCATGCGCAGTACGTTCAGCGCGGGAACGCGCCTAATTTAAATGGTCCCCGCCCCATCTGAATGTGGCGGGCTTGCGCCGGGCGGATTTACGCTACGCCGCCGCAAGTTTACAGGTAAGTGCTTTGTGAATCAAGCACTTACGCTGTAAACTTGCGGCGGTGTAACATAAATGGGATACGTTACGCTGCCGCAGCGTAATGCAATTGTATGTGAATCTGGCCCATTGTGTTTTTTTCAAAACTGTCGCTCTTTTTTTGTTAATATAAACCACAGAGGTGATCGAATACCACCAAAAGAAAGCTCTATTTGTGTACAACATCGCACGCAATTGTCACTTAAAGCAAGGCATTAACAGAATTCTCTTGTCTCGTTACACCAGGATCGGAAAGGAAGAATTTTATTTACAAAGGTTGCCGGCTTCCCATAGAATGCAATTCCTGGCTGCGCATTTCCATGAACGGCACCTACCTACAGTCCTACATCACGTGCTGCGATGGCGAGATGTGCGGCCTGGATTATTATAGTAAGTAATGTGAGATGGATCAGAACCAACAAAAGGTCGGGGCCACCTCCATGTTTATGTGCCCATCTGTCCACCTTTGATTTGTTTTGGTTTACTTTACTTTTAACCTCAACCAAACCTAGGCTCCAATCAAATACAGTGGATCCTTGGATTACGAGCATAATCCGTTCCAGGAGAATGCTCTTAATCCAAAGCACTTGCATATCAAAGCGAGTTTCCCCCATAGAAGTCAATTGAAACGATAATAATTAGTTCCTCATTGACTTCAATGGCATGCAATACCACATGTGACCAGAGGCGGGTGACGGAGAGAGCCTCGTAAATCCTCGGGGACAGCTCGGGAATGTAGTATTTTCAAGTGTTTCTGAGTACTTCCGAACGGCTTAGAACGGCTCCGAACGGCTTCACTCGGCTCCGCCGCCCGCGTACCTCTGGCCAAATGCGGTACTGCACACCCCAGAGGCTTGAATCCCACTCTTTTGCGAGACAACACTCACAAACCGAGTCAGGATTTAAAAAGCAAAAAATGCTTGTATTGCAAAGTGCTCGTTAACCGCGTTACTCACAATCAGGATTCACTGTATATGTGAATTGGATGCGTTTTGCATCCATTTCGCATGACATGTGAGTCAAACCGGCTTTCTATGGAGCCCTATTGGATCTGGTAAGGATTTTAAGGGAAACCCCATGCTAAAATAATACAAAAAAATGTCAGCCCCCCCCCCCCCCATTGCATACCAGGCCCTTGGGTTTGGTATGGATTTTAAAGGGAACCCCACACCAAAATAATACAAAAAACTATGGCAGGCCCCCCATATTGCATACCAGACCCTTAGGTTTGGTATGGATTTTAAGGGGAACCCCCATGCCAACATTTGTAAAAAAAATGGCAGCCCCCCCCCCATTGCATACCAGACCCTTAGGTTTGGTATGGATTTTAAGGGGAACCCCCATGCCAACATTTGTAAAAAAAATGGCAGCCCCCCCCCCCCATTGCATACCAGACCCTTAGGTTTGGTATGGATTTTAAGGGGAACCCCACGCCAAAATAATACAAAAAAATATGTCAGCCCCCCCCCCATTGCATACCAGACCCTTAGGTTTGGTATGGATTTTAAGGGGAACCCACAGGCCAACATTTAGAAAAAAAAATGGCAGGGCCCCCTCAAAATCCATACCAGAACCTTATCCAAGCATGCAGCCTGGCAGGCCAGAAAAAGGGGAGAGGTCAAGCAAGCACCCCCCCTTCTGAACCATACCAGACCACATGCCTCAACATGGGGGGGGGGTGCTTTCTCAACCTCTCCCCTTTTCTGGTCTGCCGAGCTGCATTTTCGGATAAGGTTCTGGTATGGATTTTGAGGGGGGGCCATGGCATTTTGTTTATAATTTTGTCTCCTCCTGAACCATACCAGACCACGTGCCTCAACATGGGGGGGGGGGGGGGTTCTTTGGGGTCAGGGGCTCTGCCCACTTCACCCCAAAGCACCTTGCCCCTATGTTGATGGGGACAAGGGCCTCTTCCCCATAACCCTGTGACGTCACCGACCCAGCATTTCAAACGCAATTTTTTTGAAAAAATAAACAGTAAAGTTAGCCCAATTTTTTTGTATAATGTGAAAGATGATGTTACGCGGCGAGAATCGCGATCTTTATTCTAAGCAAAAAAAAGTCGTGCAGCTCTGGTACAGGCAGCCCTGAAATGCCCAAGACAAATAAGAGCCAAGAGTAGGCAATGACTAAAGATGGCCTTTAAATGATTAAAGGGTCACTAAAGGAATTTTTTTTTTTAGCTAAATAGCTTCCTTTACCTTGCTGCAGTCCTGGTTTCATGTCCTCATTGTTCGTTTTTGCTTTGATGTTGCTGTAAATCCTCTCTGTTCTGGACACTTCCTGGTTGCCTGTTTCCTGATAACCACAGTACTGGGAGATTTCTCACGGTGGTCACTAATCAAGGAGCTGTGTGTAAAACGAAACTGGATTGGTGCTGAGGAGTTTTAGACAAAGTATCACTGCTCTCTATTGGCTGACTGCCCTCTAGTGGCTCTCTGTACATCAGAGAACCAGCAAACAACAGCAAAAACGAAACTACACTGCAGGCACATTATATGATTGTTTTTTTATCTATTTTTTAATCATTTTTAAAAGGAATCAGTTAACTATTATGTCTCTATGTCCTGTAAACAGTCATTTCAGCTAAAAAAATGTTTTCCTTTAGTGACCCTTTAAGCATTCTTTCTTGATCCTTCAGTACCCAGCGATGCAAATGAACCGTATAATGGCCTTGAATGTGAATCTTGTTACTCAGAAGACACTGAAGATGGATGCAGAACCAAGCAGCAACAGAAGTGTAGAGGTGATGAGGAGCTGTGTGTGATTTATAAAGGATCTCGCAGGAAACAAGGTAATGGAGTTATTAATTAAAGGGGTTATAAAGGTAGAGGGCTAGATTCATCAAGCCCGCCGTAAGTTTGTGCGGGCCTAGCGTATCCTATTTACGCTACGCCTCCGCAACTTGCTCCGCAAGTTGCGGCGGCGTAGCGTAAATCTGCCGGCGTAAGCGCGCCAAATTCAAATTCTGAAGAGGTGGGCGTGTTTTATGTAAATAAAACATGACCCCACGTAAATGACGTCTTTAACGCATGCGTCGAAGTGTTATCGAGCATGTGTGTTTTTTCTACCATGCAGGTAAGCATACAGACGACCGGCTTTCTCAGCAGGAAACACTCTGCCGGGAATCCCGACGGGAAAATAGAGAGCAGGTTCTCTATTTTTTTCTATTTATTAATAGTTTTTTAATAATGTTGGTTTAGTGACACTTAATCAGGAGCTCAAAGATGGCTTTTTAATAAAAACTTGAGCTTTTCTGTACACTCTTACATTTACTGAAAGGTTCAGCTAAAGTGGCTGTAACTTTAGATTATTATAGTAGGGTGACCAGACATCCCCAGTTTCAGGGGACAGTCCCCTGATTGAGGACACTGTCCCCAGACCAAGTCTGTCCCTGGTTCTGTCCCCGGATTGGATTTAAACAGGGGCTGGGGCAATTTCAAAGACAGTGGGGCAGATCCACAAAGATCTGCACCGGCGCAGCGTATCTAAGATACGCTACGCCGCCGTAACTTACTTGGCTTTGTTTTAAATCCAAAACGAATTTGCGCCATAAGTTACGGCGGCGTAGTGTATCTCTCGCGGTGTAATGGCGCGGAATTCAAATGCGGCGGGTAGGGGGCGTGTTTCATGCGCCGTCCCTAAATTTCCCGCCGTGCATTGCGCTAAATGACGTCGCAAGGACGTCATTGTTTCGACGTGGACATAAATTACGTCCAGCCCGATTCACGGACGTCTTACGCAAACAAAATAACATTTTCAAAATTATACGCGGGAACGACGGCCATACTTAACATTGCGTACGCCACCAGATAGCAGCTTTAACTATACGCCGGAAAAAGCCGACTAGAGACGACGTAAAAGAATGCGACGGCCGCTCGTACGTTCGTGGATCGTCGGAAATAGCTAATTTGCATACCCGACGCGGATTACGACGGGAACGCCACCCAGCGGACGCCGAAGAATTGCATCTAAGATCCGAAGGCGTACGAAGACGTACGCCTGTCGGATCTAACCCAGATACCGTCGTATCTTGTTTTGAGGATTCAAACCAAAGATACGACGCAGGAAATTTGAAAGCACGCCGGCGTATCAGTAGATTCGCCGGCGTACTCGCTTTGTGGATCTGCCCCAGTCAGTGCAGAATAAAAAATCAGAATTACACACCCCTGCTCTGCCGCGCCTACTAGCTTAGGGGGGTTGTATTTTTATCCATTATCTGTGCCCCTTTCTAATGATCATGTGCTGGTCGGAGCGGAGGGAATATTTCTTCAGCTTTGCTCGAATGTTCTTCCGCCTTGGCTCAAATTCCAGCCAGCCGCCTGCCTATCTCCTTGCCTTCCCTGGCAGAGTGATCTTCCTCCGCTCCCCACCCAGTAGTAGCCGGGGCCTGAAGAGTAAGACTTGAGAGGCTGCGAGGTGGGCGGCGACGGGCAGAGAGTCGCTGATTGCCGCCATTACTAGTAAAAAAAAATATGTCCCCGGATTTCATTTTAAAAATCTGGTCACCTTATATTATATGCCTGTATGTATTTATTACTTGATTTTTTTTTTATATATATATATATATATATATATTTATATCTTTTTCATTCTACAGATGGAGAAGAAACTGCTGTTTACTTTGCTGGTTGTGGTAATGCTTTTTTACCTGAAAACGTTGCTTTCTTCTTTGGCTTTGAAGAAACTGGTAGAGGATACTTAGCGCGTTTTTATTTGGATTTCGGCCCTATAGAAATCCGTACACCACCACCAGAAATCCCTCTAGAAATGATAGACTAATGCATTCTATGCATTAAAGCGTTTGTTGACCCAAAAAAACAAAACAAAAACCCAGATACTGTTCCTTTAAAGCATGTTATTCAGCACAGCGCTTGTGCTTTGTCATTTGCCCCCCCCCCCCCCGCCCCCTGTATACCCAATAAAAACCTGGCTGATCCTGCCTGCCTTTACCCTCTCTCTGCAAACTGACCATGATAATCATGGCGGCTGAGTCCTGACACCGTGGTCAGTTTGCATGATTCCGTCAGCCTGCCGTCCTGCTCTCTGCAGCTCTCCCTGTGTCTGTGTCTCCTCTGTCCTCCTCCCCCCTTTCCTACTTGTACCAGCGCCCCCCCCCCCCAACCCCCCGCTCCTGGTCCTCTCGTAGCTTCTATGAAATCTTCTTATCCAGTATGTACCTTAAAAGTAGTAAACCCCCCCCTCCGAAAAACGGGAAAAACCTAATCCTGCAAGCAAAAGGCATAATGAGCTTGTATGCATAGCATATTAGCTCATTATGTGCCACTTACCTGAAATCAAAGCCCCCGTAGTCCTCCTCCACCGCCGCCGCCATGTCCCCTCGCACATTCTTCCTGTTTACGCTGCTCCGGCGCTGTGATTGTCCGGAGCAGCGATGACGTCACTCCCGCGAATGTGCACGAGACCGGCAGATCCCCGCGCATTTGCGGGAATACGGCATTAACCCAATTTATGCCATTCTTAAAAACGGCACTCTCAGTGCACCAGCATAAGCCGTAGACATCGGCGCCTGTCATTACTGTAAATATCTCCTAAACCGTGCATGTTTAGGAGATAATTCTTGCACCTACAAGTAAGTCTTACTCTAAGCTTACCTGCAGGTGCAAGTTGTGTGGTTGGATTTACAACCACTTTAATAACATGTGTCCCTGTTCCTGTTTAATGTAAAAAAATCTGTTCCTTGTATGAGTGCGACTCCAGGCGCTCAGCTGATTGTCGTCTCCCTCTCTCCTCTCTCCCCCGCCTCCAAGGGGTGACGTCAGCGGGACGGCTCGGCCCCGCCCACTGCAGCTGTGAGCCGGAGAGAAGGAGGAGAGCAATCAGCTGTGCGCCCGGAGTGGAGCCTATATAATTTGATTGGTTAAGTACATAAATTTGTTTTGGCCGCCTAAAAAGCAAATATTAAAAGCCAGCAGCTACAAATATTGCAGCTGCTGACTTTTAATATCAGCACACTTACCTGTCCTGGAGTCCAGCGCCGTCCACAGCAGAGGACGAGCGATCGCTCGTTACTCTGCTGCCCCCACCGCCATCCTTGGTGAGGGAACCAGGAGGTGAAGCGCTCCGGCTTCACTGCCCGGTTCCCTATGGCGAATGCGCGAGTCGCGCTGCGCCATGCTGACTGGTTCCCGCTGTGTTCTGGGAGCTGTGTGTTTCCCAGAACACAACGGGGGGGACGGGATCTGACGTCATGCCCGCAGTCTACCCGCAGACTGTGAGGCCGGAACTGGAAGTGGGTGCAAATACCTGTTTTTAGACAGGTATCTGCACTCCCCTCCCCCTGAAAGGTGTCAAATGTGACACCGGAGGGGGGTAGGGTTCCGATGAGCGGAAGTTCCACTTTAGGGTGGAGCTCCGCTTTAAATTTGTTTTCGGAATTAGTATTGTTTATTTGTTTTCAAATCGTTTCGAAAAGTTTTCAAATCAATTTTGAATAGTTTTCGAATTCGAAAAGTTTTCCCAATTTCCAAAAAGAATAAAATAGAATAGAATTTTTTTTTCTCCAGTCGTCTTACCGGAGTCGTCGGCAGAGGCGGACACAATCTGATGTTCTCCCCTCGCAGGCCTGGAGCCGAATGAGGGAAAGGTGGCCCCCACTCGGCTCCATAACATTGGATGACAGAAGTGACGTCAATCGCTGCTTCCGCCCAATGGAGACTTTTTTTTAATTGAAAAAAAAAAAAGACGTTTTTTTTTATTATTATTGCATTTAAGTGTAAATATGAGATGTGAGGTCTTTTTGACCCCCAGATCTCACATTAAAGAGGACCTGTCATGATTTTTTTCTATGAAAATGGATGTTTACATTCCTTGTAATAGAAATAAAAGTGATCCAATTTTTTTTTTAAAGGGACAGTGTAAAAAATAAATAAAATGCAAAATAAATAAGAAAGAAATTAAATAAATGTAAGCGCCCCCTCTTGCCGTGCTCACGCGCAGAAGCAAACGCATACGTAAGTCGCGCCCGCATATGTAAACCACACATGTGAGGTATCACCACGATAATTCGAGCGAGAGCAATAATTCTAGTAAAAGACCTCCTCAGTAACGCTAAACTGGTAACCTGTGGAAATTTTTAAACGTCGCCTACGGAGATTTTTAAGGGTCAACAACGTTTGTCGCCATTCCACGAGCGGGCGTAATTTTGAAGCGTGACATGTTGGGTATCAATTTACTCGGCGTAACATTATCTTTCACCATATAGAAAAAAATTGTGCTAACTTTACTGTTGTCTTATTTTTTAATTAAAAAAAAGTTGATTTTTTTTTCAAAACAATTGCGCTTGTAAGACCGCTGCGCAAATACGGTGTGATAGAAAGTATTGCAACGACCGCCGTTTTATTCTTTAGGGTGTCTGAATAAATATATATATACAAGGTTTGGGGTTCTAAGTAATTTTCTATCAAAAATAAATAAATTGAAAATGATTTTAACTTGTAAACAACAGATCTAAAAAAAAGAGGCTCGGTCCTTAAGTGGTTAATTATTAAAAGGTACAAAGACCTAGTTGAACAACCAGTGCAGAGTGTAGTAATAAAAGTGCAGCTAACCAGATTACAGGTCACTGCAGTCAGATCAGTCAACAGACAACTTCTGACTGACTACCAGAAACTTTGCGCATCCTCATTGTGATTTACATTGTCTAATGCACAGGTATCAAACACAAGGCCCGCAGGCCGAATCCGGCCCTCCTTGCCATTCTATGTGGCCCTCGCACCTCTCCTGCAGCTGCAGGAGAGCTCCAGCCCTCCTCTGGTCCTCCTCTAGACCCTTACTTCCTGCTTCCAAGCAATGCATCCAGCTGTGATGTGAGGGAGAGTGAGGGACTCAACTTCTGATGGCGGGGTGGCTCTTGACATCTAATGTAAGGGGAGGGGATACAAACGGCCCTTTAGAGGACAATCATAATGCTGATGCGGCCCACCATGAAATTGAGTTTAACACCCCTAGTCTAATGGTATAGGCTGTTTTTTTTGGGGGGAAAAAAAGTTAGAAAATTAGAAGCTCTTAATAGGGATAGCTTATCCTTATCCTAGCAATGAAACAACTACAACAACGCAAAAAAATAGCTTTGGGATGAAATGCATTTTATTAGAGGTCAATCACAAGCAACAAAATGTAAAAAAAACAATACAAGACTGATGATTAAAGGCCAACTCCTGCCCTTCCAAAGAACTGAGAAAGGCCAGAGATGGGGATTTAAATGTCTGACTGGTGGATTGTGATTGTCTGTTAAATATGTGTTGACTTGCTCTGTACTTTGTCACTTGTCTGATGAAGGGGCCCTGCGTGGCTCCGAAACATTGCATATTGTGTACCATGTGACCACGATAATAAAGCTTTGGACCCTTCTTGAGAAATTCTTGGCGTGTTGATAAACTTTCTTGACAGGGATTTAAATAGTTCACAAATTACACTTTTTATCGATACATTAAAATCATCACATAGTAAAAAGTCTAATTTATAGCAGCTACCGTCCAATCACATAGGGGTACATATACAACTGGATTTTCAAAAGTGGATCAACGCATTTCACTTGAAAGGAGCTTCTTTAGGACCCACTGTTCTGATTGTTGATATCAAATAGAGTAGCCAGCAATTAGATGGATGTATTGCACTTAAGATGGTAAAGGGATGATGATGAAGTCCTTGAATTAGCAAAGCCTCAAACGACTTGAATTACTAAAGCCTCAAGCGTCATCTCGACATCCACAGAAGTCCACAGAAAAGGTATTATTGTATTATTTATCTGGTCCTCCTCAGCCTGCTCTGTAAGCTGCTCCCGGTCCATTCACACTCCTAACTCCACCACATACAGTGCAAAGTTATTAACCTTGCATTGTACATGATGAGGCCTAGGCTCCACCCACAGATTGGAGATTTGGGGAGAAAAGAGAAGCACCAGAACCTGCTGGAGCAGGTAATCAGATAAGTAACGCAGCCTAGTCATTCTACCTGTTCTGTCTGTAGGACAGAGAGCTAAACCTTCCCACTCCATAAACTTCAGATACCATATTTCTTTGATCTTAAATTTATTAGAACGAGCCAGGTGAAACTACAAGTTGATAAAACAACTATCAATCAGTACAATATTGCACATAATAAAGAAACAATGCTGTAAAACACAGAATAGGATAACACAAACTTACTTTTCAAGCTTGCTAAGAGGTGATGGTGAGAGATTGGAGGAAAAGGGGTGCCTAATCGATCAGAATTGTGTAAGAGGGATCCGAGGCTGAAATAAGGGGAGGGTTTGCCCCTCTGCGGGGCAGGGGGGAAGAGACGGGAGTTTATATGGGGGAATTTTTTTTTTTCCTTTAGTTTTCTACACCCTTTTTTTTTTTTTATGGGGGGAGATTCTGATATGTTGATTATATGGTTGGGGGGGGGGGAGTAGGTAGGGATTATAAAAGGACTAGGGAATAGAGTGGGACAAGGCCGGGGGAGAATGCAGGGGCCCTAGGGAAGTACTATAAGAGGCAAAAAGAAAAGAAGAGGGTAAAAACAAGACTGCGGTAAAATGATAAGGGTGACAGCCCTTAATTTTAGGGTTTCTTTTTAGGCTCCCTTAAAGCCCTAGGGTTGACTAACCTTTCATTAGAAGTTTTGAAGTGATAATATTTATGTAACCCCTTGCCTAAATATATGTACAGGCTAAGTGTGATGTTAATTTTGTGTAACCCTGATCCTCAACGAAAATAAAAATAAAGAAGTTAAATATGAAATAGAGGAAAAGGCCTTACTGTTGTAGATTCTTAAAATGGTGGCTGACTGACTTCCTCTAGAGAATTCTCCCAGAATGCACTGGTTCCTAACAACTTTATTAACACTTTCTAAGTAATTACAATATGTAACTAATACAAACAGCTAAAGCTAAACCAGAAAGGGACAGAAGGTGGCTCCTGTGCTTCTGCATAACTAGCTTGGTGAAATTAAGAAAACCAACCTGTTATTTAGGCACATAACACCAGTAAACAGAATAGAAGCCCGGTGGGCAGAACACTACCCTCTAGTCTTAATTAGCATTTAACCCTTGCCTGAGGGGGGTCCCACTGCAAAGGTTTTTTTTCTTTGTGCCTGGAGTTGGGCTATAAAGATCAGAATTTTAGCAGGCATTTTTAGATCTGTTGATATTTTAGTTAAGCGGCTACCCTCTAATGCCGAGTACAGACGATCGGACATTCCGACAACAAAACCGTGGATTTATTTCCGACGGAATGTTGGCTCAAACTTGTCTTGCATACACACGGTCACACAAATGTTGTCGGAAATTCCGAACGTCAAGAACGCGGTGACGTACAACACGTACGACGAGCCGAGAAAAATGAAGTTCAATAGCCAGTGCGGTTCTTCTGCTTTATCCCGAGCTAGCGTGGAATTTTGTGTGGCGGAATTGTGTTCGCACGCTCGGAATTTGCGACAACAAGTTTTGTTGTCGGAAAATTCCGACAGCAAATGTCCGATGGAGCCTACACACGGTCGGAATTTCCGACAAGAAGCTCCCATCGAACATTTGTCGTTCTTGACCTTTTTTATAACACATAGGAACCATTTAAATAACTTTCTGACCTCAGGGAACCCCTGATAAAAAATAATACATCTACAATTAATGATACATTAGTGTGATGGTCAGTGGGAAAAATGCTCCTTACACGTGGCCATTGGTAGAATTACCCCCCTTACAGAAAGCTAAAAAGATCAATGGTGTCAGTGGGAACTTATCTGAAAAGCAGAAATCGCTCATTGCTCAAGGAACCCCTAGCAAGCTCTGGAGGAACCCTGGTTGAAAAACTCTGCTCTAAGATCTAAGATCCAGTGGATCCTGAAAAAAGATATTCCTGGATTGCCAGTATTAAAGAGAATGTGAGATGCATGGTTGAAAGTCCAATTTAATTTTTATTGCTCATAGGAGTATAAAAAATAGCCAACACGTTTCAGGGGGCTCAACCAATCGACCTTCATCAAGGTTTATGCAGATGGGAGTTGGACTGAATGTGGCTATCCTTGAGGACCTATTGGAAAGACTTTAAAGGATTGACTACCAAGCTCACACGGTTCTCTCTTGGGGACAATGCCACCACCTTTATCATTCACCTCAAACTGCTACCCAGTAAACAATATAAATTATGCAAAATGGGATGATTCCCCAGAGGTTTTTTTTTTAGCAGCAAAGTATTTTAATCAAAAAAGGATGAATTTGGTAAAATTCTAATATTATGATAGAATTAAATTATGAGCTCTGATGACAGATATACACAAACATGTTGCATTACAGCTAGCTATCACACAGTAAATAGAGTCCACTTGTGTGTAATTTAATCTCAGTATAAATACAGCTGTTCTGTGAAGCCCTCAGAGGTTTGTTCGACAACCTTAGTTAAGTTAAAGCATGAAGTCCTATTTGCAGTTTGTGAGAAGCCATGGGGGGGACACAGCAAACATGTGGAAGAAGGTGCTCTGGTCAGATGAGACTAAAATTTTACTTTTTGGCCTAAAAGCAAAATGCTATGTGTGGTGGAAAACTAATACAGCACATCACCCTGAACACTCTATCCCCACCGTGAAACATGGTGATGGCAGCATCATGTGGTGGGGATGATTTTCTTCAGCAGGGACAAGGAATCTGGTCAGAGTTGATGGGAAGATGGATGGATACAGGGCAATCTTAGAAGAAAATCTGTTAGAATCTACAAAAGACTTGACTGAGGCGGGGGTTCACTTTCCAGCAGGACTATGACCCTACACCTACAGCCGGGACCGATCCTAGGCCCTTGTTTTGCCCCTGTGTTACCAAAAAGTCAGACTGAATTTTTTTGTCGGATATTCCGACCGTGTGTGGGCCCCATCAGACTTTTTTTCCATCGGAGTTTAGAAATAGAACATGTTTTTTTTTTTTACGATCGAAAATTCCGATCGTCTGTGTGCAACTCCGACGGAGAAAAAAACCATGCATGCTCAGAATCAAGCCGACGCTCGGAAGCATTGAACTTCATGTCGTAGTGTTTTTTACGTCACCGCGTTTTGGACGGTCAGAATTGGGTCTGACAGTGTGTATGCAAGACAGACAGCTTGAATGGAACTCTGATGGAAAATTCCATCGGATTTTATCCCATCGGAAATTCCGATCCGATCGTGTGTATGGGGCATTAGTTGGTGAAGTAAAATTAGAAAAATATATATATAAAACTATTTTTCAGAAATCAAAAAATGGTAATTGGTATATGCGTATGTATTCACCCCCTTGGGGCCCCCTAGTGGCATGCCGGTGACACTTAGATTGCACACAGGTGGACATCATTTCACTAATTATGTGACTTCTGAAGGAAATTGGTTGCACAAGAGCTTTTTATGGGCTTTTATGGGCCCTTTAATAAAAAAAGATATAATAAAAATATATAAAAAACAAACTTTATAGAAAAAAGGGGGGGGGGGGTTTGCCATCCGGGACCCTGGGGACCTCTGGGCCCTTTAATAAAAATTATATATATATATATATATATATATATATATATATATATATATAAAAAAACTTTTGTAAAAAAAGAAAAAAAGGGGGGGTTGAGGACCTTTGGGCCCCTTACAGGTGTACTGCCTGTACCCCCCTGATAACGGCCCTGATCATAACAACCAATCAGATTTACTCCCTAAACTGCAATGGAAAACACAAATGACTGCCTGAATTTAAGTAACTCTTATCATCAGTCCTATTTTCTTATTGGTGCTCAAGATGTTTATGAACTCATGTGCAGAGAAGCCTATTTTATGATGTAAAGCGCCTACATATAGCCAAATTATTATTATAATTTTTTTAATTTGTTAAGATGAATTAGTGTCACGTTACAAAGAAATATTACTAGAGAAAAAAAAGTATAAATGTTATAATTGTCCCTTTTGAAATAGCAATAAAATGATAATTCTGGTACAAAGCAGTTGGCAGAGGGGCAGAAGGACAGGGAGGGCATACTGTATACGACCCATCTACTGAATGACATTTTTTGGAGTGTGTAGTATGCCCGGTGTCCTGTCCACTGGTTAGTCATTCTCTGTCCCTATACCGAATGGTCCCCAGACAAAAATCTCTAGGGAACGCCAATAAAGATCTGACAAGGGGTTTATCCGTTCCCTAGTCTGCCCTGAACTAAAAAATAAAAAATTGTCTATAGATGCTCTCATAACATTCATAAAAGTGACCCAGATCTATTCTAGTCGCTTTAAAATCCAGGCCTTAGAAAAGTCTCTTGATGAACGGAGTGATATTATTATCACATCTGACACCACACTTTATGACACCGAAACTTGATGTTTCCTCAGCCCCCATCTTCTGTATCATCTTCCCAGTGCTGTTTAGAAAGGAATCCGGAGTTCCTCCGAGTTTTGTAAAGGAGATATCACCGCGTCACCCGCACTCTTACCCAACCGCTCACAGTGTTCCCTCTTTAGTCTGACTCTGTGTGTCACTCGTCATTCTGTTCTAAATCTACATTTTTGTGGTCTTTTCAGACTGTAAATTAAAGAACTGTTGTCTCTCTCCATGGTGCAGTCGTCTTCCATGTATGTTTTTGGTATTATATAACTGCTGAGGAGCCAAAGTGCAAACACATGACAAAAGCCACACATCAAACATTTACATAAATAAAGGAGGACAGGTATTCAGGAGTGGAATGAGGAAGAGCAAACACTTGCTGAATTAATCTAACGTATGTTTACTGAGCAGGTAGTTGAGAGCAAAGCTACATTTTTTTTTAAATAGAACATGGCGGATACACTGAGGTACAACTGACAACAATTGCAAATGGTAAGAATTTACAACTTGATAGATAGTTCAGAAAAGTTCTTAATGCGCAGCACAGCAATTGTCCATACTGGCTCCACCAGTCTACTTGGCCTGGTTATTCTACAGCAGCCTTCATTTACCAAGGACTTGTAGAGCCCTAGGGTTTCTCCAGAGGTTACTAAGGGGTTTCTTGAGCAATAACAATTTTGCTCCTCTCATATATGTAGTCACTGATCCCCAATTATATTTTTAGCTATTTGTAAGGGGAGCATTCATCCCACTGACCTCCAATGTAAGGGTCGTTTTTCCTACTGACCTCCAATGTAGGAGACATTCTTCTCATTGACTATCAATGTAAAGAGCATTCTTCCCACTGGTCACCAATGTAAGGAGCATTTCTTCTACTGGACACCAATGTAAGGAGATATCTTCCTACTGGCCACCAATGTAAGGAGCATTCTTCTCACTGGCCACCAATTGAAGGAGCATTCTTCCCACTAACCACCAATGTAAGGAGCATTCATTCTACTGGCCACCAATGTAAGGAGATATCTTTCTACTGGCCACCAATGTAAGGAGCGTTTTTCTCACTGACCACCAATTCAAGGAGCATTCTTCCTATTGACCACCAATGTAAGGGGCATTCTTCCCACTAACCACCAATGTAAGGAACATTCTTCCCACTGACCACTAAAGTAAGGAGATATATTACTAATGGCCACCAATGTAAGGGACATTATTCCTATTGACCACCAAAAAAAGGTGCATTCTTCCCACTGACCACCAATGTAAGGAACATTCTTCCTACTGACCATGAAAGTAAGGAGATATCTTCCTACTGGCCACCAATATAAGAAGAATTCTTCCCACTGACCATCAATGTTAAATTACTTAGCTCCACAAAATTAAATTTGGTTTTGTATTCTCTGGTAGGGGGGTAGGGAGTGGAATCAAGGGACAGTGGTCAGAGACAAGGGCTGAGACAAGGGATGAGTCCTTCAATTAATCCTTCAATTTACACTGTGGTTGAGATATTGCAATGGAAGATAGATGTTGTCGAAAGGCTCTCATCATTGTTCATAGATGGCTGGTCAAGTTTCATGTAGGTGGCCTCTTTCATGCCTCTTGCAAACCAGTTGCTCTCACTGCCTAAAATGTGCACCTCACTGTCCTCCGAAAAAGTGTCAATTTTCTAAAACTTTTAATAAGAACTTTAACCCTGAAAAAAAGGTTGAACTCCCTTGCGAACTATGAAAGAAAAGGGGCATATCCCATTTATATAAACTCCTTTCATCTTTTCCACTCCAAACCAAAACTACAAACATGATTAAATGGGAGAAAGATCTTTCTCAAACCTTCTCATGGGAAAAATGGCAGAAAGCCATACATATAAATAGTACATCAACATCATGTATTAAACATTGGGAAAATGCCCCAAAAAATATTAAATGGCTGGTATCTGACCCCATATAGACTCTCCAAAATATTTCCCACCTCATCCCCCACCTGCTGGCGATGTAAGACCCAAACAGGCAATTTAGTACATACACTATGGGGATGTAAGGCTTTATCTAGTTTCTGGAAAACTATCTCCTCCTTTATCGTGTCTCTCACAGGAAACTTAAAGACTCTCCCACCTGAAACTGCCTTATTAGGTCTAAACCTAGACCTCTACCCACCTCAACATAGAGTTATAGTTGCTAATATCCTAATTGCAGCAAGACTTATCAGAACTAAACTATGGAAATATACTTTAACACCTAACCTATCAGATGTTATTTTGAGACTTAAAGCGGAGGTTCACCCTAAATGACAACACTATATCATGCTGATCATCGCACCACATACATCTACATAAGCCAGATTTTTTTTTTAGGTGTTTACAATACCGTGAATTCGCTGGTTAAAGTTTGACTTCCAGGGGTTTTCTCCCGCGGGAGTAGGCGTCTCCACTCTTCCCCAGCGCCGCAATGTCTCCTGGGAGGACGATGTCATGCTTCCCAGGAGACGATGAGGAATGCCGTCCAGCCAATGCCATCACAACCGGGCGTGTATTTTCAATGACGTCGCCCCGTTGTGATAGCAACCAGGAAGTTTACGGTCGCCGTAAACACTGCTCATGCACAGGAACGAGCGGTGAATACCGGGAGCTGTGCATTCACAGCTTCCAGGAAGTCAGTGCTTGTGGGCTTCACAATGCCCACAAGCAAAATGGGAAAAGCCAGCATCGGGTTTTATAACTTTATCTTATCTAAGAAAACGGACGGGGGATGCTCTTTGTCACTGAACAAGTGAGTACCTACTTGTGATCTAAAAAAGAATTGTATGCACACAAAAAAAAGAACCTCCGCTTTAATACTCAGGCTCACTATGAAATAATGTTAGCACACAAAAAGGGTTCCACAGTTAAACTCCTTAAAAGCTGGAATGAATGGATCTTACATCCTAGGGCTTCAAATTTTCAAAAAAATTATATTAACTATTAAATGTGTTCATGAACCACTATCTTCTCCAAGGTAGCTTGATGAATAATGTAACTTCCGACCATCCCCCTTTCCTACCTCTTCTTCCTTTTATTTTAACTACACTAAGCCACAATCTCTTGTTGATCCCGTTGGGGTAAACAGGGATTATATAAATGATTAATCACTTTAACAGTTTCTAGTTTGACTATAATTTTCTATAGTAACTTACTCTAAGCAATTCTTTATTTAGAAAGCCTATCTAGGCATTTCTGTGATAACGATGTTTTAATAGATAACTGGATTATTCTTGTTTTACTTTTGTAAAATGCAATAAAAATCTTTATAAAGAAAAAAAAAGTGTCCATTTTCCATACAGTATAGGAAGACTTCTGAATATTGACCTCTAGAATTTTCCCTCCTACATTGGGCCACTCATCTGTTGAGAGATGTTTGTGTCACCCCAATGTGCAAGACTTTGCACTCCTCCCTACACTGCACTGCATGTACCAAGTTATATAATTTATGTTTGGATCTTGGGTCTTTTGGATTTACAAACTTCTGTCTCAGTGTACTGCTGAGCTTGAAAGTAATGTATGTTACAGATCCTTCTGAGTTCTGATTCTCCCCTCTGTTTCATGGTTCTGTGTTTTTACTTGACCATGTAAATTTGGGTAGCCACAATCTTTCTGAAATTAGTTCTTTGTCTTTAGGCACTGTGGGGCAGATTCACATAGAAATAGATGGGCGCAGCGTATCACAGATACGCTACGCTGCTGTAACTTACTTTTGGCCGGTTCGAATCCCCAAAGAATTTGTGCTGTAAGTTACGGCGGTGTAGTGCATCTCTGGCGGCGGAATTCAAATCGGCGATTAGGGGGCGTGTTTCATTTAAATGAAGCGCGTCCCCGCGCCGAATGAACTGCGCATGCTCCGTTTCTACATTTCCCGCCGTGCATTGCGCTAAATGACGTCGCAACAACGTTTTTTTTTAACTTAGATGTGAATTACGTCCATCCTGATTCATGGACGACTTACGCAAAAAAAAAAATTCTAATTTCGACGGGGGAACGACGGCCATACTTAACATGGCAAGTCTAACTATACGCCGCAAAACAGCAGCTTTAACTATACGCCGGAAAAAGCCGACTAGAGACGACGTAAGAGAATGCGACGGCCGCGCGTATGTTCGTGGATCGGCGGAAATAGCCAATTTGCATACCCGACGCGGAAAACGACGTGAACGCCACCCAGCGGACGCCGAAGTATTGCATTTTAGATCCGAAGGCGTACGAGGATGTACACCTGTCGTATCTAACCCAGATGCCGTCGTATCTTGGTTTGAGGATTCAAACCAAAGATACGACCCGAGTAATTTGAAAGTACGCCGGCGTATCAGTAGGATCTGCCCCTGTGTTTTTTGCCTTCAGCTTGAAGTTGCAGAGTCCTGATAACCTCTAGAAAAAAACAGATACTGGTCTGTGTGTGTAGGATTCCTGTAGACCCATCTTTGACACGTAACAAGCAGTCCAAAAAGGGCAATTTGTTATTCTGTGTCACTCCCTGTGTAAAATTATTATTATTAAAAGTTTATGTATTCACTTAAAGCTCTTATTTCTAATCTCAACCCATGTATCATCCACATGCTTGAACCAATGACTTGGTGTTATTCCCCTAAAAGAGTGCAAGACTTTCTTCTCCACCTCCATGTACAGGTTAGCTGCAACGGGGGACACAGGGAATCCCATAGCACAGTCAAGGGATCATCTATTTATCCTTTAACTTGAAATAGGTGGTGGGACAAAGGTCCAGCAAGGAACATATTTGGTCAGGTTTGAGTTATGTTTGACTGTCACAAATCTTATCTTGTTCCAGATGTTTCCGTACAGCCTCAAGTAGCCTCTGTAAATTGGTATACATAAGGAAAGGGGTGTGACATCAAAGGACACCATTGTCTCTGCTGGCTCTAACTTCAATCAACATACCCTGAGTTCTGAAAATGGTGTACCATGTTGCCAACAGCCAGATACTTAGCAATTTTGTATGTAACAAAGTTAATGCTACTGTCATTTGGGCTTATAACTAGAACATAGAGCTTCCACAACTTCTACACTTCTCATACTGTTCTTCGACAATCGGCATCAGCCTAGATACATTCCATGGTCATCGGATTAAGGTAAATAAATTATGGACAGCGCATTCGCCTCCCATGTTATGATAAATAGCTGTGCTATAATATACTGTGTCTGTGGCAAAACCATTGCAATATCATAAATAATTGTACGCTAAGAAGTGACAATTGAAGCTATAAATCGATACATAATAAGAAGTGGCATATATAATGCATACAATATAGCTATATGAACCAGAGTGTTTTCTTTCTAATAAATAAATCAAATAAATCAATAAAAATAAAGTGACATATAAAGTGCATAGAGTAATAACTGTGCAAATCAAAGTCTCTTCTTTGTGAGAAAGTGCTGTTGTGCTCCTTATCCCATAGGTATCTGTGAATCTACCTCATGGGGGGCTGTGAATACTTCACACTCACCAGATATGTTGGACTACCTTACCATATAGCAAGGGGAGTCTTCTGAGCTTATAAATCTTTAGGGGGACCTGTCCCACTGCGATATTCTCTATATGCTCCCGCTGATGTGGATTACCTCCAATGGTGACTCCAGAGCTCCAGGGTCCGAATCTGGAGGTGTGCAGCATATAGAAAAAAAACGCCTCATAATATAAAATCCTCAAACTATTTATTAGATATCGGCATTATACATAATAAGATGTATAATATAATAATAATATAGATGATCCTCTAAATGAGGAATATCACAAAGTGCACAACCAACACATATGGCACTGTGACAACCAACGTGATAATGCAAACCAGAGTGAATCAAATAAACTGAAAATAATGAAAATAAATGTCCCAGGTAACTGGCGAAGAGATTTCAAGAGGCAGAGAAAAACCATAGATCCATGTACTGGTGTTGTAAGTGGTCCACAAAATAGCTGGGCTCACAAAGCGCTTACCTCCCTGCCGTGGGGAAACAGCATGAGAATCCTCAGATGGATTATGGATACCCTTCTCCCTCTCCCGATGGGCAGCTACGATCTCTCTCACTGGATGGGCTGCTACGATCCTGGATAATCTCCCAAAAACGTGTCCTTCTCTCTGTATGTCGGCTCAGGGCTTCGCCAAAATGGAGGCTCCGTGCCCGAACATTGACAGGAAATCCACGAGGTTTTAAAAAGAAGAGAATCCAATAGTGTAGTAGTTCTCAAAAGATTTTAATGAACTTCCAAAAGTATATAAAAATGCTCAGCATAAAACTAAAATTCAAACATGGGCAAACGAGTTGCAGACAAGCTGCGGATGTGCGGACGGGATGTCACGACACTTCCGGTCACGTCTATCAGGGCCTTACACGTTGCGTCACGACACGTGACTTCATCTGATAATATAGATGATCCTCTAAATGAGGAATATCACAAAGTGCACAACCAGTGCACTTTGTGATATTCCTCATTTAGAGGATCATCTATATTATTATTATATTATACACTTTGTTTGTTATATAAGTGCACCATTCACAGGTTTTTGCGCTCATCATTTATTTATTCATCCAATTGTTTGTTGTTAGCACAAGTTAGATTTGAGCAGCATTTATTTATTTATTTATATTTTGTTTAAAGTCACGATTTTCATTCCTCACCTTATTAGTATTGGCGAGCGCTTTAGTCTCCCCCCTTTTTTTAATTATACATAATAAAAATCATTAAAATAGTCAAAATGTGACTAACTGGATGTCACAAATGCATGTGTGTGGATAGTGGTTGCTGCCTAGAGTGTGGCGTGCGTTCCACTCTCCGAGCCGATGGTGACGCATTGGGAAGTTCAACGTGTTTCGTCATCTATGTACGACATTGTCAAAAGCAAGCATCGGATTAAGGTGTCTGTATTATCTGTGTGCATATAAATGCTGGGGTATGTCCTTGGCACTCATTAGATTTTAGGAAGTGGCTTGGACAAGTTTTGAAACATCTTCAATATTACAAGTTCATTGGAATGTAAGTTACAGCCACTAGCTATAACATGGCTTGGATGAATGAGAACCTTCACAAACATATTGGCAATTTTGGGGTGTATACCTTGAAACTGGTGCAGTAATATGAGAAAATGGAGATAACTTGCAGATTACAGGAACACCCTACATTTTAGCCTCAACATCGTGGACCCCTATCAGTCTTCGCTTGGTTTCCAAAGTAAAGGTCATGTGGCGCATACAAATTTTACAAAGAGCTCAAAAAATACTGCTAAATGAATGGGTGAGACAGACTCACTTCACTATTGATGCTTTGAGACAGATAGCTGAAGAGTAGACATTGAACAGACTTTGGCCTGAAAACTATCTGCTGAGATCCTAGTGGTTACATTAAAGGAACAAGCCCAACTCTAAGGCCTTGTTAAGCCCAACTCTAAGGCCACACAAGAGGATTTCCGCTGGAAACGGTCCGCCGGACCGTTTCCAGCGGATAAATCCTCTGGCGGATTTTGATCTGATGGCTGTACACATCATCAGATCAAAATCCCCGCGGAATACATCCGCGGTGACGTGGCCGCGCCATCGCGGCGACGATGACGCGGCGACGTGCGCGACCCTGGAAGGTAAATACTTCCACGCATGCGTCGAATCATTACGACGCATGCGAGGGATGAGATCGGACGGACTTATCCGGTGAGTCTGTACAGACGACCGGATAAGTCCGGCGGACAGGATTCCAGCGGATAGATTTCTTAGCATGCTAAGAAATTTTTATCCGCTGAAAATCCGTCAGCTGAATTTTTATCCGCCTGAAAATGTCCGCTAGGCCGTACACACGACCGGATCTATCTGCTGGAACTGATCCGCGGATCAATCCCAGCGGATCGATCCGGTCGTGTGTACGAGGCCTTAGGGAACGCAAAGAGAGTTTTTTTTATTCAGTACTTTTTTTATTCTTTTCATAACAATACAAGTTATACATTTATACACACATTTTATCCAGATACATGATCTTACTTCTAACATTCACCTACCCAAAACGAAAAAAAAAAAAAAAAACCCAAGAAAACAAACCACAACTCAACCCCATTTCTCCTCCCCCTACTGTAGTCCCCCCCCTCCCATCCTCCCAATCATCTTAGATTTTCATGGTCCCAGACCTCTACCCAAGGGAACGCAAAGAGAGTTTAACAAATTCACCAACAGGCTTCTATGGACCAGAAAAAAAAAAACCAGAGGAGTTACCCTTAAAGGAAAGGATGGTAGCAGGACACTTGAAAGAAATATAGGCAAGTAGGTAAAAAACCTTTTAGACAGCAAGATTATTTAACTAGAGAAGGCAGTTAATTTAGAAGAACCAGATAAATAAAAAAGTGCATTCAGCATTCCTAATATTAATACAAACAGAAGCCCAATTGCAGGACCAGTAATAACGCCTTTCAATTTTGGTGGTACATGCTCTTCTCTTCAAATTTAGGCCACAATGTTTCTTTACCGAAGGTGACTTAAGTCAAGTTTATAAAGTCCTGCCAAGAGGAACATAGTGTGATGCAGGAGAAAAACAGATGACAGTCCCTCCCATTCTCTTTCTCATGTATAAAAATGCTGAAAGTCACCATAACTGGAGAACATCGAGAGAAAGAGAAAGAGAGCGAGCAACCTGAAACTATTGGTCAACAATGCAGCTTCAAATTGTGTCCTTCTTCTGGTTCCTAATATGTACCAGTGGTAAGCATATTTGTCCCAATGTTCTATTATGTATCTATCTCTCTATCTATCTATCTATCTATCTATCTATCTATCTATCTATCTATCTATCTATCTATCTATATATCTATCTATATATCATCGATATATCTAGCTATCTTATTTTTCCTTTTTAGTTTTATTCTTCTTGTCTTGCCCTCCCTGTCTCTATTATTCCCATTTTTTCTCTTCAGCTGTCCTTCTATCATTCTCTCCATCTACATTGCGTTTATTTATATCTCCCTCCCTCCCTCTTTATATATATATATATATATATATATATATATATATATATATATATATTTATATATTTAAAGGTATAATTTTTTATTGTTTACATACAAACGAACAATCAGACAAATATACAAATACATATATAGCATTAAGGGAGCTAACAGTGCTCATTCGGCAATGAGGTACAGTTACATGGTATCCAGTCAGTACAGATCAATAGAGGAGTTTCAATGTTACCTTCTAAATTCCAACTCCTAAATTAACAGTCAACTAACATTTTCAGGAAACTCAAGGAGCAGGTGGCATAGTGCATTCTGAACTAACCCATTAATTCCAGATCTTATAAAACTTTTTGGGCATTCTCTGGCCTCATACGTTAATTTATATAGAGGTATAGCTTCATTGACTATTGTGAGTCCAAGATTTTTCGACATAGAGAGAAAAGATTTGATATTATAGAGACATGAAGATTCAACAAAGCAGCTAAAAACATACGATCACCACAAGCAGACATTTGTGGTCAAATGCTCGGCCCATAGGCTATAGAAGAATTCTAATGTTGGCCGACCAGTAATAAAAATTAATAAATATAATTATTACTAGTGTCATTCAACATTAGAATTCTACTATAGAATGTGGCCGGAGCATTGGACTGGAAATCTACGATTGTGGCGTCGTACAGTTTAGCTGCTTCGTCTAATCTTCTTAGAACATCCATAAGCCTTCAATGACAGATTCAACCTTAATTAATTGGGATTTTCGGACTAATGCATTTTTGTAACGAAACTAAATAAATAAAAACTAATTTCGGAAGTAACTAAATAATAGTATTTTTCGGATGAAAAAGAAATTCCGAAAAAAAATATTTCAGTGTGTCTAGTTGTCGTAGTATGAAGGAGAGTTTTGTAGTACGTGGATACAAGTTTAGTGTGAGACGGGTCTCTTTATATATTTTTGAACGTTTAAAAGAATATAAATTGGATATACATTTTTAATGATTTGTATAAAATACTTGATAAATAAAATGTATTTAACATTGCCAAAGAAAGTGGGTAAGAGGATGGAGTAGATGTTCAGTGTGTGAAAATTAAGGATATTTAGAAGAACCGAGAGTTAAGCTGGACATAGACTAGTAGAATTTCATTAAAAAATTTGGGTTTGGAGAACATTTATCTGATTTTCTGGTGGATTTTCTTTGTTGGGTCAAATTGACATTCAAATTTGACCACAACGAGGAGGAAATTCAAAGAAGCAGAATTGAAAATTATTTTTCTAACCAATTATTTTCTAACAGTGAATGTGGTTTTCGAATAGGAAAGACAATTTGTTTTTTAAATTTAATGTTAAAAGCAAACAAAATTTTAAAGTACTTTTGAATGATATTCGCCAAGTCCGGGTACTCTGGGTTCCTCTCACACGCCAAAGACATGCCGGTAGGTTAATTCGATCCTGTCTAAATTGGCCCTAGTGTGTGTATTGTATGAATGTGAGTTAGTGACCTTAGATTGTAAGCTCCTTGAGAATTTATGATTTCTTGGCCATTTTTCAGAGAATATGAATGATAATGCAAAAACCTTTCTTACGCTTATGGTTAGTGTTTGGCTGAAGCCATTTATTATCAATCAACTGTGTTTATTCTTTTTAAATCATAATCACAATAAACTACCCAAATGACCCTGATCAAAAGTTTACATACCCCCGTTTTTAATACCGTGTATTGCCCCCTTTAACATCAATGACAGCTTGAAATCTTTTGTGTTTGTGACTTGTAAAGACACAACAGTGCACACATTTCTGCATCGGTCTCTCGGATTTTCCCATTGTCTCTGCTCTTTCCCATCATCCTATATTATTTATATTGATCTCTTCCTCTTGTCGCCCCAATAGAAGCCCTGCAATGCAAAAGCTGCTTGGAGCGATACTCTGATCACTGCGAGTCCGAAGAAACCATAGACTGCGGCGATAGCGATGGGTGTGGCGCAGCGTCTGGCTTTTTCCAGCAGGGTAAGTGCCAGTGTATTGTGTGTTTGATATGCCATGTTTACTTTTTTAAATTCCAGAGATCCTATTTGTTACTGTCATCTGCATCTTTTGGTTTCACCACTTGCCTACCGGGCACTTTCACCGTCTTTCTGCCCAAGGCCAATTTTCAGCTTTTGAATGACAATTGTGCTGTCATGCAACACTGTACCCAAATGAAATTTTTATCATTTTTTTTTTCACACAAATAGAGATTTATTTTGGTTGTATTTAATCAACACTGTGTTTTTTATTTTTTGCTAAATGAATGGAAAAAGACCAACATCTAAAAAAAAAAAAACCCTTTTTCAAATTTTTTTATAACATTTTGCAAATAGGTAATTTTTCTTCTTTAATGATGAGGCTGCACTTATAGGCAGTGATAGCCTCCACTGATGGGCACTAATGAGGCAGCACTAATGGACAGTGATAGCCTCCACTGGTGGGCACTGATAAGGCAGCACTAATGTGCAGTGATAGGCTGCACTGATGGGCACTGATGAAGCTGCACTGATGGCACAGACGAGGCAGCACTGATGAGGAGGCACTGATAAGGTGTCAGTGATGGGCACTCATCAGGCGGCACTGGTGGGCACTGATGAAGAGGCACTGATGAGGTGGCAGTGATGGGCACTGATGAGGTGGCACTGATGAGGAGGCACTGATGAGGCTGCACTGATAGGTAACACTGATGGGTGGCACTGATGAGTAAGCGCTGATGGGCACTGATTGGCAGCACTGATGGGCACTGTTGGGACTGCACTGATAATCAGGACATTGATAATTGGCGCCCTGATTATCAGTGTAGATGTCCCTTTTACAGGAAAAGAATGACAATAACCAGCTTCTGTTTACATCGTGATCAGCTGTGATTGGACAACACTGATCACGTGCTAAAGAGCCACTGATTGACTCTTTACCTCAATCTTTGATCAGCGGTGTCCGGAGTGGGCACGCGGCGGGTGCGATCACAGAAGGACGTCATACGACGACCTCCAAGAACTGGTTGGCCGTGTTGTAGCCGTCATTCGGCTATAGCACAGCCGGCAAGTGGTTAATCTCACCCATTCCACAGAATTAACGGCTCTAAAGCTGGAAATACAAATAGTGACTAACTACATGCCAACCAGCCGCCATCGTTATATGGCGGCAGGTTGGCACCTCTGCTTGAATCGCCATAGGTGTACGGCGGCCGCTGAAAGGAGTGTCGGGGGAGTGCACGCCGCGTGACGTAGGAGCCAATGCGCATGCCAGGCGACACCCGCGATCGCTCCTGACAGGGACAGAACTGAGATCTATCAATGTAAACAGACAGATCTCCGTTCTGTCAGGGGAGTAGAGAGTGAGCGTCTGTACCTAGTAATTAGGAACAGCATCCGGTCTCCTCCTCCAGTCAGTCCCATCCCCCCACAGTTAGAACACACCTAGGGAACACAATTAACCCTTTGATCGCCCCCTAGTGTTAACCCCTTCCCTGACAGTGACATTTATACAGTAATCAGTGGCTATTTTTAGCTCTGATTGCTGTATAAATGTCAATGGTCCCAAAAGAGTGTCAAAAGTGTCCGATCTGTCCGTCGCAATGTCGCAGTCCTGCTAAAAAAGAAAGACCGCAGCCATTACAATTAAGAAAAATACCATAAAATATCCCCTATTTTGTAAACAAGATAACTTTTGCGCAAACCAATCAATATACGCTTATTGCGTTTTTTTTCATCAAAAATCTGTAGAAGAAGATATATCGGCCTAAACTGATGAATACATTTTTATTTGTTTATATTTTGGGATATTTATTATGGCAAAAAAGTAAAAAAATATTGTGTTTTTTTCAAAACTGTCGCTCTTTTTTTGTGAATAAAAAACGCAGAGGTGATCGAATACCACCAAAAGAAATCTCTATTTGTGTACAACATCGCACGCAATTGTCACTTAAAGCATTAACAGAATTCTCTTGTCTCGTTACACCAGGATCGGAAAGGAAGAATTTTATTTACAAAGGTTGCCGGCTTCCGATAGAATGCAATTCCTGGCTGCGCATTTCCATGAATGGCACCTACCTACAGTCCTACATCACGTGCTGCGATGGGGAGATGTGCGACCTGGACTATTATAGTAAGTAATGTGAGCTGGAACAGAACCAACAAAAGGCCGGGATTACGAGGATAATCCGTTACAGGAGAATGCTTGTAATCCAAAGCACTTGCATATCAAAGCGAGTTTCTCCATAGAAGTCAATGAAAATTATAATAATTAGTTCCTCATTGACTTCAATGGCATGCAATACCACATGTGACCAGAGGCGGGTGACGGAGAGAGCCTCGGAAATCCTCGGGGACAGCTCGGGAACGTAGTATTTCCAAGTGTTTCTGAGTACTTCCGAACGGCTTAGAACGGCTCCAATCGGCTTCACTCGGCTCCGGCGCACCTCTGGCCAAATGCGGTACTGCACACCTCAGAGGCTTGAATCCCGCTCGTTTTGCGAGACGACACTCGCAAACCGAGTCAGGATTTAAAAAGAAAAAAACGCTCGTATTGCGAAGCGCTCGTTAACCGCGTTACTCGCAATCCGAAGATTCACTGTATATGCGAATTGAATGCGTTTTGCATCAATTTCGCATGACATGTGAGTCAAACCGGCTTTCTGTGAAGCCGGTTCACATATATGCAGTACAGCGGCAGTGTGAATACGTTTTCTGAGCTCTGCCGTGCGGTTCAGATGCGAATTCCAGGCTCATTGCCTTCTACGGGAAAGCATCTGAATCGCACATGAAATCAGTTTTGAACATGAATTTGATTTGGAAAAAGAACAGTGTGCTGCCCCCCCCCCCCCCCAGGTCATATCAGGCCCTTTCGGATCTGGTAAAGATTTTAAGGGAAACCCCACGCTAAAATAATACAAATGCCCCCCCCCCCCATTGCATACCAGACCCTTAGGTTTGGTATGGATTTTAAGGGGAACCCACATGTCAACATTTAAAAAAAAATGGCAGGGCCCCCCTCAAAATCCATACCAGAACCTTATCCGAGCATGCAGCCTGGCAGGCCAGAAAAGAGGAGAGGTTGAGCAAGCACCCCCCTCCTGAACCATACCAGACCACGTGCCTCAAAATGGGGGGGGGGGGGTGCTTTCTCAACCTCTCCCCTCTCCTGGCCTACCAGCCTGCATTTTCGGATAAGGTTCTGGTATGGATTTTGAGGGGGGCCATGGCATTTTTTTTATTATTTTGGCTCTTCCTGAACCACACCAGACCATGTGCCTCAACATGGCGGGGGGGGGGGGGGGTTGTTCTTTGGGGCCGGGGGCATGGGCGTCCGCTGAACTTTTTTCAGGGGGGGGCATCTTTTTAAGGTCATCCATGCTCGGTCCCTTTTTGACAATGTCATGAAGGGGAGGGGCTTAGTCATTATCACATAAAGCGCAGGCATGCAAAGGTTTGAGAAACCTGATGCAACTATCAAGCAACTAGCAACTTTGAATAACAATATCATAAAAAATGGAGCCCCCCCCCAAGGAAATAACAACCCCCTCCCCCTCTGTCAGCTGGAGCTAGAAGAGAGAGAGCGGCTCTAACTGGATTCGCCATGCCGCCGCCTTGCTTCCTGCCCGCTGTTTTTCTCACCGAGGATCATGGCACTGATTTCTAGGGGGGGCAAGCGCCCTCCCTTGCCCTATGGAGCGGACGCCCATGGCCGGGGGGCTCTGCCCACTTCACCCCAAAGCACCTTGTCCCTATGTTGATGGAGACAAGGGCCTCTTCCCCATAACCCTGTGACGTCACCGACCCAGCATTTCAAATGATTTTCTTTTGGAAAAACAGTAAAGTTAGCCCAATTTTTTGGTGTAATGTGTAAGATATTGATACGCCGCGAGAATCGTGATCTTTATTCTAAGCCAGAAAATTGCGATTCTCATTTTAGCCAGAACCGTGTAGATCTAGTACAGACAGCCCTGAAATGTCCTGAAATATTACGATAAATAAGTAAAGGTGGCCTTTAAATGATTAAGCATTCTTTCTTGATCCTTCAGTACCCAGCGATGAAGATGAACCGTATAATGGCTATGAATGTAAATCTTGCTACTCAGAAGACACTGAAGAGGGATGCAGCTCCACGCAGCAACAGAAGTGTAGAGGTGATGAGACAGTGTGTATGGAGTATAAAGGATCCCACAGGAAACAAGGTAATGGAGTTATTAATTAATGGTAGGGGTGAGCAGAGTGAATTCAGTGAAATTTGCTGGAGGAACACGCAGTACATGCGAAGGGTTGCAACTTTTTCTGCAAACCAAACCTGAACACTTTGGGGTAGATTCAGGTAGGGCTGCGCACTCTTACGGAGGCGCAGCGTCCCGTTTTTACGCTACGCCTCCGTAAATTACTTCACGAAGCAGTAGCTCCGTAATTTGCGGGGGCGTTCCGTAAAAGTGTCCGGCGTAGGCGCGCGTAATTTAAATGATCCCGTAGGGGGCGTGGATCATTTAAATTAGGCGCGTTCCCGCGCCGAACGTAGTGCGCATGCTCCATCGGGAAACTTTTCCGACGTGCATTGCGGCAAATGACGTCGCAAGGACGTCATTTGCTTCAACGTGAACGTAAATGGCGTCCAGCGCCATTCACGTTTCACTTACGCAAACGACGTAATTTTCAAAAATCGCGACGCGGGAACGACGGGTATACTTAGCATTGGCTGCGCCTGCTAATAGCATGCTAATAGCATGAGCAGCCTTACGCAGAAACCGACGAACGCAAACGACGTAAAATTTGAACGCCGGGCGCGCGTACGGTTGTGAATCGGCGTGAGTATGCAATTTGCATACTCTACGCTGACCACTACGGGAACGCCACCTAGCGGACAGCGTAAGAATGCAGCCTACGATACGACGGCATAAGAGCCTTATGCCAGTCATATCTTAGGCTGCAGTCGGTGTATCGAGCTTTCTGAATACAGAAACTCGATACGCCGGCGCTACTTAGCAATTACGCTGCGTATCTATGGATACGCAGGTGTAATTGCTACCTGAATCTACCCCTTTGGCTGCAATTTTTTTGTAGTATACACAGGATTGTAAAGGACCCGGGACACCCTTGTGTGTCCCAAGGAAAGTAGTAATGCGGTGTGCATAGCGTGGGTGTGGCGTCAACAGTGGGAGGGGCTTAAAGGGGCATGGTTAAAAAAAAATAAAAAAGCATTCTTGTACCCATAAAATATACTTAGATTGCTGTGCCAAAAAGTCTCATGCCGCGTACACACAACCTATTTTTCATGACGAGACAAATGAAATTTTGTAAATTGGTCATTAAAAAAGGTCGTGTGTAGGCTCTGGAGCATTTTTCGCGACGTGAAAAATTGGCATTAAAAATTCAGAACATGCTCTATTTTTTCTCAACCTTTTTTCACGTCGTGAAAGGCTTTAACGACGGGGAAAAAAACGTGCATGCTCAGAAGCAAGTTAAGAGAAGGGAAATTTGCATAATCAAGCCCACGAGGTGGCGCCATTCGAATGGGACTTCCCCTGTACAGTGCCGTCGTACGCGTTGTACGTCACCGTGCTTTGCCCGAGCATTTTTTTCCCCCGCGATCGTGTGTAGGCAAGGCAGGCTTGACAAGAATCACGTCGAGAAAAACGTTGTTTTTTTCATGACATTAAAAACGGTCGTGTGTACGCGGCATCAGACATGATTTTGTGTAC
Organism: Rana temporaria; assembly: GCF_905171775.1. Classification (NCBI taxonomy): domain Eukaryota; kingdom Metazoa; phylum Chordata; class Amphibia; order Anura; family Ranidae; genus Rana; species Rana temporaria. Next base: position 11,060,706 of record NC_053498.1, read on the forward strand.
TCTGAATATAGTCAGAGCGCTAACATTTTACCTGCCTACCTTCACCACTTACAGACCGGGGCCCGGATTCAGATAGAGATACGACGGCGTATCTCCTGATACGCCGTCGCTCTGCGGATTTTATCATCCAATCATGTACAAGCAAAAATGCTGTTTTTTCTTTTCCTTGTATGTTCCCCTCAGATCTACAGCGACTGCACTTCCAAGTGCACTTGTAGTGTAAAGTGGATTTGCCTTTAGTAAATAAACCCCGGTGTCTAGTCACAGGCTGTGTCACACCCCTCCAGCCTGTGTATTAGACTGAAAGTGAGGTGAAGCCTCCATCAATCAACATCTAATATCCCACCCCCATTGTGTTTAGCTGGTTAGTGGGCATGGAGGACGTGGGGGAAGTGAGCTGTCATTTACCGCTGTGTATACGTCCACATGTGTAACTCTATAGCCACATGGGCTGCTCAGACGTGATAGGGAGGAAATGCTCAGCATAGAAACTCACTGAAAACTGAGCATGTGCAGAGCTGCCACCACTGCTCTGCAAAATCTCTAGCTGAATTGGGGACATGAACAGAAGGGGGAGTGAGAGAGCAGCAGGATCAACCAGGTTTTTTTTGCAGATTACAGAAAACCTCATTGTGACTGAGTGAGGTATGAACAGCATGCAACACACCATTTATTAATAGTTTTTTATAATGTTGGTTTAGTGACACTTTATCAAGAGCTCAAAGATTGAGCTTTTCTGAATGCTACCGTTTCTTTCTGTTGTTACATTTCATAAATTTATTAACCCCTTAACGCCCGCCATACGACTATATACGTCCGCAAAATGGCACGGACAGGCAGATGGGCGTATATATACGTCCCCGCCTTCTAGCGGGTGGGGGGTCCGATCGAGACCCCCCCCGCTGCATGCGGCGGGCGGATTCCCGCGGGGAGCGATCTGGGACGACGGCGCGGCTATTCGTTTATAGCCGCTCCGTCGCAATCGCTCCCCGAGGCTGAAGAACGGGGAGAGCCGTATGTAAACACGGCTTCCCCGTGCTTCACTGTGGCGGCGTATCGATCGAGTCGTCCTTTTTATAAGGGAGACTTGATCGATGACGTCAGTCCTACAGCCACACCCCCCTACTGTTGTAAACACACACTAGGTGAACCCTAACTCCTACAGCGCCCCCTGTGGTTAACTCCCAAACTGCAACTGTCATTTTCACAATAAACAATGCAATTTAAATGCCTTTTTTTGCTGTGAAAATGGTCCCAAAAATGTGTCAAAATTGGCCGAAGTGTCCGCCATAATGTCGCAGTCACGAAAAAAATCGCTGATCGCCACCAATAGTAGTAAAAAAAAAAAATATTAATAAAAATGCAATAAAACTATCCCCTATTTCCGCTATAAATTTTGCGCAAACCAATCGATAAACGCTTATTGCGATTTTTTTTACCAAAAATAGGTAGAAGAATACGTATCGGCCTAAACTGAGGAAAATTTTTTTTTTATTTATATATTTTTGGGGGATATTTATCATAGAAAAAAGCTCTATTTTTGTTTATAGCGCAAATAATAAAAACCGCAGAGGTGATCAAATACCACCAAAAGAAAGCTCTATTTGTGGGGAAAAAAGGACGCCAATTTTGTTTGGGAGCCACGTCGCACGACCGCGCAATTGTCTGTTAAAGCGACGCAGTCCCGAATCGCAAAACCTGGCCTGGGCATTTAGCTGCAAAATGGTCCGGGGCTTAAGTGGTTAATGAACACTCTTACATTTACTGAAAAGCTTCAGCTAAAGTGGCTGTAATTATTGATTATTATATGCCTGTATGTATTCATTTTTATTTATTTTTTATTTTTATATATCTTTTTCATTCTACAGATGGAGAAGAAACTGCTGTTTTCTTTGCTGGTTGTGGCAATCCTTTGTCATGTGAAAACCTTGCTTCCTTCTATAGCTTTGAAGAAATTGGGAGCGGATTCTTACTGTGTAATTTTTTCCCTCTAGAAATCCCTCCAGTAATGATGAACTAATGCATTCTATGCATTAAAGCGTTTGTTAACCCAAAAAAACAAAACAAAAACCCAGATACTTTTCCTTTAAAGCATGTTATTCAGCACAGCGCTTGTGCTGTGCCATCCCCCCCCCCTGTATACCCAATATAAACCTGGCTGATCCTGCCTGGCTATACCCTCTCTCTGCAAACTGACCACGATAATCATGGCGGCTGAGCCCTGACACCGTGGTCAGTTTGCGTGATTCTGTCAGCCGCCTCCCTGCTCTCTGCAGCTCTCCCTGTGTCTGTGTCTCCTCTGTCCTCCTCCCCCTTTTCCTACTTGTACCAGCGCCCCCACCCCCCCATCCCTGCTCTTGCTCCTCTCTTGGCTGCTATGAAATCTTCTTATCCAGTATGTACCTTAAAGCGGAGTTCCACCCAAAAGTGTAACTTCCGCTTAATCTGCTCCCTGCCCCTTTACATGCCACATTTAGCATGTAATTTTTTTGGGGGGGGCTTCAGGAGGAGTTGGACATCCCACTTCCTCCTTCTGCCCAGGGGCCGCTAAGGCGATACGTCATATCGCCTTTTTGCGGCCCCTCCCTGTAGGCGATCGCCTGGGACACGTGACAGGTCCCAGGCGATCGCCTGTCCAATCGGATAGCGCAGCGCCGATCGCGCATGCGCAGTGAGAGCCCGGCCGTGAAGCCGAAAGCTGTCACGGCCGGGTGCCCACAGTAACAATGAGGACGCCGGCCAGAGAGGGGGGGAGAGGAGCAGAGCTCCGGTCGGCGCGTCGCTGGACCGTGGAGCAGGTGAGTGTATGTTTATTAAAAGCCAGCAGCTACACTTTTTGTAGCTGCTGACTTTTAATAAACATTAAAAATGCCTGGAACACCCCTTTAATGAGGAAGTAACCCCCCCCCCCCCGAAAAACGGGGAAAAACCTGCAAGAGAAAGGCATAATGAGCTAGCTCATTATGTGCCACTTACCTGAAATCAAAGCCCCCGTAGTCCTCCTCGTTCACCGCTGCCACCGCCGCCGCCATGTCCCCCCGAGCGGCAATGACGTCACTCCCGCGAATGCGCGTCGGACCTGCAGATCCCCGCGCATTTGCGGGAATGCGGCATTAACCCAAGTTATGCCATTCTTAAAAACAGCACTCTCAGTGCGCCTGCACAGTTGTCTACGGCGCACATGCGCCGTTGACATCGGCGCATGTCATTACTGTAAATATCTCCTAAACCATGCATGTTTATTAGATATTTGTTGCACCTACAGGTAAGTCTTAATCTAGGCTTACCTGTAGGTGCAAGTTGTGTGGTTGGGTTTACAACCACTTTAATAACATGTGTCCCTGTTCCTGTTTAATGTAAAAAAATCTGTTCCTTGTATGAGTGCGACTCCAGGCGCTCAGCTGATTGTCGTCTCCCTCTCTCCCCCGCCTCCAAGGGGTGACGTCAGCGGGACGGCTCGGCCCCGCCCACTGCAGCTGTGAGCCGGAGAGAGAAGGAGGAGAGCAATCAGCTGTGCGCCCGGAGTGGAGCCTATATAATTTGTTTTGTTTTGATTGGTTATCTACATAAATTTGTTTTGTTCAATTCATTCAATACCGTTTTCGGAATTAGTTTTGTTTATTCGTTTTCGAAAAGTTTTCAAATCAATTTTGAATAGTTTTTCGAATTCTAAACGTTTTCCCAATTTCCAAAAAGAATGAAATAGAATAGACATTTTTTTTTCTCCAGTCGTCTTACCGGAGCCGTCGGCAGAGGCGGAGACAATCTGATGTTCTTTCCTCGCAGGCCTGGAGCCGAATGAGGGAAAGGTGGCCCCCACTCGGCTCCATAACATTGGATGACAGAAGTGACGTCAATCGCCGCTTCCGCAAAATGGAGACATTGGGCCAGATTCACAAAGAGATACGACGCTGTATCTCCTGATACGCCGTCGTATCTCTGAGTTCCGTCCGTCGTATCTATGCGCCTGATTCATGGAATCAGGTTCCGCATAGATCTCCCTAAGATCCGACAGGTGTAAGTGACTTACACCGTCGGATCTTAGGCTGCAATCTCACGCTGTCCGCTAGGTGGCGCTTCCGTTTGTATACGCGAGGAATATGCAAATGAGGAGTTACGCCGATTCAGAAACGAACGACCGCCCGGCGCTTTTTTTTACGTCGTTTGCGTTTGGCTTTTTCCGGCGTACAGTTACCCCTGGGTCTATGAGGCGCAGCCAATGTTAAGTATGGCCGTCGTTCCCGCGCCGAGTTTTGAATTTTTTACGTCGTTTGCGTAAGTCGTTCGCGAATACGGCCGGACGTAATTTACGTAAACGTCGAAACCAATGACGTCCTTGCGACGTCATTTGGAGCAATGCGCGCTGGGAAAATTTCCGGACGGCGCATGTGCTGTTGGATCGGCGCGGGGACGCGCCTGATTTAAATAGTACACTCCCCCTAGCCGCGGAATTTGAATTCCGCCGGGGGAGTTACGATACGCCGCCGCAAGTTTTGAGGTAAGTGCTTTCTGAATTAAGCACTCGCCTCAAAAACTTGCGCCGGCGGATCGTAAATCAGATAGGTTACGCAAATCTAAAGATCCGCTAACCTATCTGAATCCGGCCCATTTTTTTTTATTGAAAAAAAAAACGTTTTTTTTTTTTTTTTCTTATTATTATTGCATTTAAGTGTAAATATGAGATGTGAGGTCTTATTGACCCCCAGATCTCACATTTAGGCTGCATTCACACCTAAGCGACAGCCGCGTACGCGTGTAGCGGCAGATTTGCCGCGATTACAAATGTTTCATTTTTTTTTTTTTTCTAAAGTATTCCCATTGATGTCTATGGGAAAACGCGCCAGTCGCGTGAAAAAAAGGGTCCGGGACTTCTCCATAGACGGCAATGGGAATTCTCCCCTCTAGCGACAGAAGCGTCCCGCGTCGGGCGTTTTGTCGCTTAGGTGTGAATGGGGTCTAAAGAGGTCCTGTCATGCTTTTTTTTTTATATTAAAAGGGATGTTTACATTCCTTGTAATAGAAATAAAAGTGATCCAAATATTTTTTTTAAAGGGACAGTGTCAAAATAAAAAAATTAAATGCAAAATAAATAAGAAAAAAAATGAAATAAATGTAAGCGCTCCGTCTTGCCGTCCTTACGCGCAGAAGCAAACGCATCCGTAAGTCGCGCCCGCATATGTAAACCACACATGTGAGGTATCACCACGACAATTAGAGCGAGAGCAATAATTCTAGTAAAAGACCTCCTCAGTAACGCTAAACTGGTAACCTGTGGACATTTTTTTAACGTTGCCTACCGAGATTTTTAAGGGTCAACGTTTGTCGCCATTCCACGAGCGGGCGTAATTTTGAAGCGTGACATGTTGGGTATCAATTTACTCGGCGTAACATTATCTTTCACAATATAGAAAAAAATTGCGCTAACTTTACTGTTTTCTTATTTTTTAATTAAAAAAAAGTTGATTTTTTTTTCAAAACAATTGCGCTTGTAAGACCGCTGCGCAAACACGGTGTGACATAAAGTATTGCAAAGACCGCCGTTTTATTCTTTAGGGTGTCTGAATAAATATATATATACAAGGTTTGGGGTTCTAAGTAATTTTCTATCAAAAATAAATGAATTGAAAATGATTTTAACAAAAAAAAAGAGGCTCGGTCCTTAAGTGGTTAATTATTAAAAGGTACAAAGACCTAGTTGGACAACCAGTGCAGAGTGTAGTAATAAAAGTGCAGCTAACCAGATTACAGGTCACTGCAGTCAGATCAGCCAACAGACAACTTCTGACTGACTACCAGAAACTTTGCGCATCCTCATTGTGATTTACATTGTCTAATGCACAGGTGACAAACACAAGGCCCGCAGGCCGAATCCGGCCCTCCAGGTCATTCTATGTGGCCCTCGCACCTCTCCTGCAGCTGCAGGAGAGCTCCAGCCCTCCTCTGGTCCTCCTCCAGACCCTTACTTCCTGCTTTCGAGCAATACATCCAGCTGTGATGTGAGGGAGAGTAGGGGACTCAACTTCTGATGGGGGGGGGGGGTGGCTCTTGACATCTAATGTAAGGGAAGGGGATACAAACGGCCCTTTTGAGGACAATCATAATGCTGATGCGGCCCACCATGAAATTTAGTTTGACACTCTGGTCTAATGGTATAGGCCAGTGGTCTCCAAACTGCGGCCCGGGGGCCAGATGTGGCCCTTTGCTTGCTTTTATCTGGCCCTTGGGGCACTATTTCATCCATTGATATTTTAAACAGTGGGGCATAATCCCCCCCACTGACACCAATGAAGGGGCAAAAACTCTCCCAATGACGCCAACGATGGGGCACAATTCTTCCCAACAACACCCAAGATGGGGCACAATTCTTCCCAACAACTCCCAACGATGGGGCACAATTCTTCCCAACAACTCCAAACGATGGGGCACAATTATTCCCAACAACTCCCAACGATGGGGCACAATTCTTCCCAACAACTCCCAACGATGGGGCACAATTCTTCCCAACAACTCCCAACGATGGGGCACAATTCTTCCCAACAACTCCCAACGATGGGGCACAATTCTTCCCAACATACCAACAATGGGGTACAATTCTTCCCAACAACTCCCAACCATGGGGCACAATTCTTCCCAACAACTCCCAACGATGGGGCACAATTCTTCCCAACAACTCCCAACGATGGGGCACAATTCTTCCCAACACACCAACAATGGGGTACAATTCCTCCCAACACACCAACGATGGGGCACAATTCTTCCCAACACACCAACGATGGGGCACAATTCTTCCCAACAACTCCCAACGATGGGGCACAATTCTTCCCAACAACTCCCAACGATGGGGCACAATTCTTCCCAACAACTCCCAACGATGGGGCACAGTTCTTCCCAACAACTCCCAACGATGGGGCACAATTCTTCCCAAAAACTCCCAAGGATGGGGCACAATTCTTCCCAACAACTCCCAATGATAGGGCACAATTCTTCCCAACAACTCCAAACGATGGGGCACAATTCTTCCCAACAACTCCCAACGATGGGGCACAATTCTTCCCAACAACTCCGAACGATGGGGCACAATTCTTCCCAACAACACCAACGATGGGGCACAATTCTTCCCAACAACTCCCAACGATGGGGCACAATTCTTCCCAACAACTCCCAACGATGGGGCACAATTCTTCCCAACAACTCCCAATGATGGGGCACAATTCTTCCCAACAACTCCCAACGATGGGGCACAATTCTTCCCAACACACCAACGATGGGGCACAATTCTTCCCAACAACTCCAAACGATGGGGCACAATTCTTCCCAACAACTCCCAACGATGGGGCACAATTCTTCCCAATACACCAACGATGGGGCACAATTCTTCTCAACACACCAACGATGGGGCACAGTTCTTCCCAACACACCAACGATGGGGTACAATTCTTCCCAACAACACCAACGATGGGGCACAATGCTTTCCACTTGCACCAAAGATGGGTCGTTGTTGTTTTTTCACTGACATCAAGATCTTTTCTACACCCAATGACCAAAGTCCGGCCCACCTTATGCCTGAAGGACCATAAACTGGACCTTTGTTTCGAAAGTTTGGAGACCCCTGGTTTAGGCTGTTTTTTTGGGGGGAGTTTGAGGGAGGAGTTTTGAGGGAGAGTAGGGGACTCAACTTCTGATGGCGGGGTGGCTCTTGACATCTAATGTAAGGTGGAGGGGGATACAAACGGCCCTTTAGAGGACAATCATAATGCTGATGCGGCCCACCATGAAATTGAGTTTGACACCCCTAGTCTAATGGTATAGGCTGTTTTTTGGGGGGGGGGGGGGGGGTTAGAAAATTAGAAGCTCTTAATAGGGATAGCTTATCATTATCCTAGCAATGAAACAACTACAACAACACAAAAAAATTGCTTGGGATGAAATGCATTTTATTAGAGGTCAATCACAAGCAACAAAATGTAAAAAAAACAATACAAGACTGATCATTAAAGGCCAACTCCTGCCCTTCCAAAGAACTGAGAAAGGCCAGGGATGGGGATTTAAATGTCTGACTGGTGGATTGTGATTGTCTGTTAAATATGTGTTGGCTTGCTCTGTACTTTGTCACTTGTCTGATGAAGGGGCCCTGCGTGGCTCCGAAACTTTGCATTTTGTGTACCATGTGACCACCATAATAAAGCTTTGGACCCTTCTTGAGTAATCCTTGGTGTGTTGATGACATTTCTTCACAGGGATTTAAATAGTTCACAAATTACACTTTTTCAGGTTTGAGTTATGCTCATCTGCCAAGAGTCTTATCTTTTTCCAGATGTTTCCTTACAGCCTCAGTAGCCTTTGTAATTTGAATACAAGTGGAAAGGGATGTGACATCATAGTACACCATTGTCTGCTGGCTGGAACTTCAATCGATGTACCTTGTTGACAAATTCTTCTTCTGAATATGGTGCACCATGTTGCCAACTAAGGGTGATTGGATAATAGCCAGATACTTAGCAATGTTGTATGTAACAAAGTTGAGGCTACTGTAATTCAGGCTTATAACTAGAACATAGAGCTTCCACAACTTTTACACTTCCCATTCCGTTCTTCAACAACCGGCATTGACCTTGATACATTGCATGGTCACCGGATTAAGGTGTCTGTACTATCTTTGTGCATATAAATGTTGGGGTACAGGGCCGCCATCAGGAATTATGGGGCCCCTTACACAGCTTCAGGCATGGGCCTCCGGGGGGGGGTGCTGCCGCCTGAAATTGAGAAGCGGGGGGGGGGGGGGGCTGCCACGGATTGAGAAGCTGGGGGGCCCTTTACAAAAAACAGAAATAAAGAAAAATATATATTAAAAAAGGGGTGTAGCCATCAGGGGCCCTGGGGACCTCTGGGCCCTTTAATAAAAAGAAATAAAAAAAATATATAAAAAATATATATTTTTTTAAAAAAAGGGGGGTTGCCATCTGGGGCCCTGGGGACCTCTGGGCCCTTTAATATTTTTTTTTATTAAAGGAAATTACAAAAAAAGGGGGGTTGCCTTCCAGGACCTCTGGGCCCTTTAATAACATTTTTCCAAAATAAACCTCTGGGCCCTTTAATAAAAAAAAAAATATTTTTTTTAAATAAACATTTATAAAAAATAAAAAAAGGGGGGGGGTTGCCATCCAGGGCCCTGGGGACCTCTGGGCCCTTTAATAAAATACAAAAATATATAAACAAAAATAAAAAAATTAAACATTTATAAAAAAAGGGTGTTTGCCACATGGGGCCCTGGGGACCTCTGAGCCCTTTAATAAAAAAATATATATATATATAAAATAAATAATAAATAAATAATATATAATATATAATATAAAGAAATAAAATAATATATATATATATTTTTTAAAAAAGGGGGATTGCCATCCGTGGCCCTGGGGACCTCTAATAATAATAATAATAATAATAATAATAATAATAATAATAATAACATTTATATTATAATATAATTATAATTATAATAATATGTTGGGGTATGTCCTTGACACTCATTAGATTTGAAGAAGTGGCTTGAATAAGCTTTGAAACATCAATATTAAAGGTTCATTGGAATGTAAGTTTCTGCTACTAGTTATGGAATAGAGTTTTTTTTTTGTGGAAAAATTTACTTTGTAGGCACATATAAAAAAAGTAAATACATTTTAAGAGTTCGCATAGTCATATATAATATATACAAAATATATCTAGAATTAGAGATACAAAAATTATGATAGAAAAGGCCAAATGGATTTCTCTGAGAAATGTACTCAATACTTAAAGCGGGAGTTCACCCATAAAACATTTTTTTCAAACAATCCCCTTAGATGGATGCTCATTTTGTCTAGGGGAATCGGCTAGTTGTTTTAAAATATGAGCTGTACTTACCGTTTTCGAGATGCATCTTTTCCGCCACCTCCGGGTATGGGTCTTCGGGAGCGGGCGTTCCTTCTTGATTAACAGTCTTCCGAGAGGCTTCCGACGGTCGCATCCATCGCGTCACTAGTAGCCGAAAGAAGCTGAACGTCGGTGCGGCTCTATACTGCGCCTGCGCACCGACGTTCGGCTTCTTTCGGAAAATCGTGACGCGATGGATGCGACCGTCGGAAGCCTCTCGGAAGACTGTCAATCAAAATAGGAACGCCCAGTCCCGCAGCCCATACCCGGAAGCGGCGGAAGAAGATGCATCTCGTAAACGGTAAGTACGGATCATATTTTAACAACTAGCCGATTCCCCTAGACAAAACGAGCATGAATCTAAGGGGAAAAAGAGTCATGTACGAGTGAACCTCCGATTTAAGTACAGTATATACTTCCTACGGGGCTGTATCAAGAAATGAAAGCACACGTCGAAAAAGGAATATCTCCTAGGTATTTAAAATGTTCCTTGAAGAGTTAAAATGGCTCAACGTGTTTCGCGACTAAACAGTATGTTGCTTCTTCAGGAGCATCTAAATTTTGAAAGAACGTGCTTCATCTAGAATACACTATGAAACATACAGTACATGGTAATACATATACCGTAAGTATTTAGATATATAAATGCATGTAAACTCACCAATAAATGGTGCATTAGAGAACGTTAGACATGTGCGTTCCCATTCGTAACGAATGGATTTTCGTAAGAATTTGTCTTACGAAATTATGAACCTACGGAACGAGACAAAACAAAAAATTTTTTTTTGATGCGCACATGTCTAGAGAACATTAAACGTTGCCCATGCCCTGAACATGCAGAAGCTATTAGCTATACCATGATTTGAAAAAATGAGAACCTTCACAAACATATTGGCAATTTTGGGGTATATACCTTGAAACTTGTGCAGGAATATGAGAAAACTAGAAAAAAACTTGCAGATTATAGTAACACTTTACATTTCAGCCTCAGGTGTCAGCATCACGGACTTATACCTCTATCAGTATTCACTTGGTTTCCACAGTAAAGTTAATATGGCCCATACAATTTTACAAAGAGCATTAAAAATACTGCTAAATTAATTTGTGAGACACTCACTTCACTATTGCGGCTTTGAAGACATTAGACAGTCTTTGACTTGAAAACTATCTGCTGAGATCCTAGTGGTTACATTTACAGAACAAGCCCAACTCTAAGGGAACGCAAAGAGAGTTCAACAAATTCACCAACAGGCTACTATGGACCAGTAATAACAACAGAACAGAGGAGGAAGGGGAAGGATGGTAGCAGGACACCTCAAAGAAATATGGACAAGTAGGTAAAGAACCTTTTAGACAGAAAGCTTATTTGACCATAGAAGGAAGTCTTAGCCAAGGGAATTCATTTTGCCATGGCACGTGTCTCTGTAGCGGATATCTTTTCAGTTACAGAATCTTCCATCCAACCACCTATCAGCAGAAGAGACAGAGGCCTAGATTCACGTAGGGCGGCGCAAGTGTGGGCGGGCGTAGCGTATCGTATTTACGCTACGCCGCCGCAATTTAGAAAGGCAAGTGCTGTATTCACAAAGCACTTGCGTCCTAAGTTACGGCGGCGTAAATGAGCCGGCGTAAACGCGCCTAATTCAAATTGTGAAGAGGTGGGCGTGTTTTATGCTAATGAATCATGATCCGACGTGATTGACGTTTTGAACGAACGGCGCATGCGCCGTCCGTGGAAGTATCCCAGTGCGCATGCGTCGGATAGAATGCCTAAGATACGTCGAACACTGCCTACGACGTGAACGTAACTTACGCACAGCCCTATTCGCGTACGACTTACGCAAACGACGTAAAAAGATACGCCTGTTCCGACGTCCATACTTTGCATGGGCTGCGCCACCTAGAGACATGCTTTATCTTTACGCCGGCGTATGTCTTACGTAAACGGCGTAACTAAATGCGACGGGCGCACGTACGTTCGTGAATCGGCGTATCTAGCTCATTTGCATATTCAAGGCGGGAAATCAACGGAAGCGCCACCTAGCGGCCAGCGTAAATATGCACCCAAGATACAACGGCGTAGGAGACTTACGCCGCTCGTATCTTGGCAGAATGTATGCGTAGCTGATTCTATGAATCAGGCGCATACATATGACGGCGCTCATTCGAACTTACGACGGCGTATCGTGAGATACGCCGTCGTAAGTCTTTGTGAATCTGGGCCTATGGGTCTTGGCAGTCCTGTCCAGTGCCAAAGCACCTCTTTCCAAGAGAAAGTCCAGGTGAATGTGGCTAACTTCACTCGCTTCACTCTGCTCCAATTTGTGTAGATTTGTGAACATTGGGTTCATTTAGAACAGTGGTTCTCAACCTTTCTTATTATTTCCATAGCGTGGGTTGTCAACACCCAAGGCAAGACAAGTAATTTGCGCCCCTAACCCATGGACATTTAGTCCTTTCCACTCGTACAGTATTAAAACCCCTTATGGTACATTTTAGGATGTACCACTGTTTATCTATGTTCTCCTTTCTTTCCTTTTTATCTCTCTCTCTATCCTAAGTTCTTGTTTTCCCCCATCCCTTTCTTTTTCTTTGTTCCTCCCTCTCTTTTCCTCTAGCTTCCATGTATGCACTATTTTTATTCCTTCTCTTACTCCTTGGTGGTGGTGGTGGTGACTTCATGGTGTCTCGTAGCCAGGGGTGTCTTAATTAGAGGGCACACCTGGGCACTGTCCAGGGGCCCCAGCTGCATGAGGGGGCCCCTGCAATTTCCCCAAAGCAGCTGGTCCTTGAGCCCACGCTGCCCCAAAAATTGCGGGCCCCATGATGGCACTAAGAGTGATAGATACACAGGGGAGGCAGTCTGCCTCCTACCTACTTGATGTCTGTTTACCTGCACTGTCATCATTGTAGGGGCCCCAGAGCGTTACTTAGCCCAGGGGCCTGTGGCGCTATTAAGACGGCCCTGCTTGTAGCAGTGATACCTATGCCAAAATCAGAAGATAGGGTCTCCTCCAGCCCCTCCCACTTCACATACCTCACCAGTCAGCTGACCTCTAGTCTCTGCCTCCCAGCCATGCCGTGAACTGAATGGGTGGCTGCAAATTAGAGTGACCACATGTCCCAGATTGCCCGGGACAGTCTCGCATTTTGCAGGTCTGTCCCGGGCACATTTATTCCAGGATAATACAGTGTCCCGGAATGAAACTGACACAGCCACCCCCCGGGCCAATCTGATGCCCCCAAAAAAGGCCGCCACATCGTCGCTTTACTCACTGACAGTACTTGTCCTGGCCGGGAATGCCTGGAGGAGCACAATCCCCGCCCCCTACTTGTGATTGGAGAAATCATAAATCCCACCTCTTGTGTCCAATCACTGCGCTGTGATTCGTTACAGCACAAGCTGATTTTTGGGAAGGGAAGGTGTCCCTAATTGGTAGTTTGGAAATGTGGTCACCCTACTGC